>NC_133530.1:70277796-70577796 GCF_048544455.1 Silene latifolia | reverse complement strand
TCAAGGTATAGTAAAACTATGGTTCCACTGTCAAATCTCTGATGATGTCCTTGCGAATCTTATGTATGCTCATCTTAGTCACTTCATCTTTCAGCTGTAATAATGACAAAGCATTGCATAAGGAATGCACACTCTTCCCGCTCAACGCGTCGGCTACAATATTAGCCTTTCCCTCATGTTATATTATCTCCATATCATAGTCCCCTATCAGCTCCATCCAACTCCTATGTCGCATATTCAGCTCATTTTGAGTGAAAATGTATTTCAAACTCTTGTGATCTGAGAATACCTTAAAAGCTGCCCCATAGAGGTAATGTCTTCTTTAAAGGAAACACAATGGCTCCCAACTCTAAGTCATGAGTAGAGTAGTTCTCCTCATAAGATCTCAGTTGTCTCGATGCATAAGTGATGACCTTCCCATTCTGCAGTAAAACACAACCCATACCATTCTTTGAAGCGTCGGTATAAACCTCAAAGTTCTCACTTCCCTCAGGTAGTACTAAGGCAGGAGCTGCAGTTAAACGCTCCTTTAAAGTTTAGAACGCTGTTTTACAACTCTCATCTCAGCGAAATCGATTCTCTTTCCTCATCAAAGCTGTCATTGGCCCAACAATGGTAGAGAAGTCTTTCAAAAACCTCATGTAGTAACCAGCCAAGCCTAAGAAACTCTGAATTTCAGCCACATATTTTAGTGCTTTCCAGTTTGACACTGCTGCAATCTTGTTAGGATCCACAGACACTCTATCCTTTGAAATCACATGGCCCAGAAAAGCTACCTTCTCCAACCAAAACTCGCACTTGGAAAACTTGTCATACAAATGATTATCGCGTAGTTTCTGCAATACCAATCGTAGATGCTTCACATGCTCCTCTTTAGTCTTGGAGTAGACTAAGATGTCGGCAATGAAGACCACAAATTGGTCCAAGAAAGGACTGAAGATCCGATTCATCAAATCCATAAATAGCGCTGGTGCATTCGTCAACCCAAAAGGCATCACCACATATTCATAGTGACCATACCATGATCTAAAAGCTGTCTTAGGAACATCCTCCTCTCGGATCCTCAAGTGATGATACCCCGACCTTAAATCGATCTTGAAAAACATCCCAGTGCCGCTTAACTGATCAAATAAATCATCAATCCGCGGTAACGGGTACCTGTTCTTCACCGTGACGTGGTTCAACTCCCTGTAGTCGATGCATAATCTCATACTACCATCCTTCTTTTTTGCAAGCAACACTAGTGCTCCCCACGGTGATACACTAGGCCAGACATACCCTTTCTCTAACAGATCGTTCAACTGTTTCTTCAACCCTTCCAATTCTTTCGGTGCCATTCAGTACGGAGCCTTAGATATAGGTCCCATCCGCGGCTTCAAATCCGCACTAAAATCAACGTCCCTGTTTGGCGGTAACCCTGTAATCTCATCCGGAAAAACATCTACAATCGGTATCTCCGTTGCTAGCGGCTCCTCCAATCGACTATCCCGAATGTGATAAAGAAACATAGGAAACCCCTTCCTCAGGTAAGATTTCAAGGTTATAGCTGCAATAACCTTGAACTCTGGCTTGACCACAAACCCCTGGTAAGTTACTCTAGTTCCCTTAGGACCCCTCAAAGTCACCTTTTTTCTGATAGCAGTCGATACTAGCTTTATATCTACCCAACCGGTCCATCCCGACGATCATCTCAAACCCATCTATAGGAAACTCAAACAAATTAACCGGAAGGTTAAATTCCCCAATAACCATAGACACCTCTCTATATAACATCCCGCAAGACACAGACTGACCCAACGGTATGACAACATTATCTTTTACAGACTCATATTCCCCCAAGCCATAACCAAAGCATGTCCCCTAGATACAAAATAATGCGTAGCCCCTGAATCTAATAAAACAAAGGTCGGCGTATTATTAACAAGAAAAGTACCAGTGACGACTTGCGCATCATCCTCAGCTGCATGTTTGTCCATCATGAACAGCTTGCCACTATTCTTTTGAACTTCCACCCTGCACCGTGCTTGCGGATGCTGTAGATTTAGCAGCCGAATTCTGATTAGTATTACCTCATTGTCGTTGGTAAGCCCCTCCATTGTTATGGTTGAAGTAACTGTTGTTGCTGTGGTTTTGACCACCCTGATTAGGCCATGACCTTACCGATTTATTTCTTGCCATGTTCTGACTCGGTGCCTGGGAATACCTTTCCTGGCGTTGTCTCTGGAAACCCATTCCTCCATAAATAGTGCACTCATATTTCTTGTGACCAGTACCGCCGCAATTGTAACACATCACTCCGGAGCTGCCACTGTTGGTACAACCACTGTGACCACCAAAAGACAACCCTCCATTGAATCCGGACCCTCAGAGTAAGCCTTAGCTTGATTATAATTACCACACTTGAACCTTGATTGCCCGTTGTTCTCATTATCAGACTTTCTCTTCTCGCCCAGTTTCTCCCTAGCTTCCTTAGCCATATCTATGACCCTTTTTGCATTACCAACCCGTTCGTACACATCTTTCAGGTCCTTGATAACTCCAGTAGGTAACCTCTCCAAAATCTTCACCGATAGACCTTGCTCAAAACGGAGAGCTAAGGTCAATGGGCTCTACTCCAGATCATCTGCGTAGCATGCTAACCCATTAAACCTCTTATAGTACTTCGCCATAGTAATGCTCACAGTCATACGAAAAGTGCTGAACTCGGCTCTCATCTTATTCCTAATGTGCCAGGAACAAATTGGAGTCTCATAGCCTTCTTGAATTCTACCCACGGGATAACAGGTTCACCCTAGCTCTTATAGAACTCACGAGCCCCCTCTTTCTCCCTATTCCACCACACTCCAGCCTCATCCCTTAGATAGAACGCAACTTGTTCTACCTTCATCTCTTCCGGACAGTTCACTACCTCAAGAACACTCTCCATATTCCGATGCCAATTATCGAGTATGTGAGGCGCGTCTGTGCCCTCACAAGTAGAGGGATTAAAGCGAGAGATAGTGGTACTAATCTTAGTGGCGTCAATCACCACTTCCTTCGCCTTTTCTACACTCTTGAGAGCCTCAGTAAGTGCGTCTTGTTGCTCGATTAACCAAGCAACCTCATCTAGAGTCATCTTTGAAGCCTTTAGGTACGCATGAGATCTCTTTGGCGGCATTTTGAGCTGATATAAGAAAGGATAAACATAAGCATATAGCCTACGGCTCAAAACAAAAACTCAGCCGCCCGCAGGAGTACTCGATCGAGTACATGAAAGTACTCGGTCGAGTTGAGCCTACTCGATCGAGTTCTAAGACAACTCGGTCGAGTACCCAACTTCCATAAGCTGGTCAGAAACCCACATAAAGCATACTCGGTCGAGTACGTTCTGTACTCGGTTGAGTAAGCCCCACTCGCCCGAGTTCCCCTCTTACTCGATCGAGTGGTCATTTTCCAGAAGCTACTGCCTACGACACACACTCCCACACTCGGTCGAGTGACAGGTACTCGGTCGAGTTCCCCGTACTTGGTCGAGTACCACCCTCCCTCGGCCGAGTCATGCCGACACGACGTCTCAAACACATAATTAACCAAGTACGATGGCAAAATGCCACAAACCATCCTATTCTCATGTTACTAAAAAAGTAAAACAAGCTTAAATCATAACATCATGCCATACTATTACTTCCAGTATTTAACAACACATAACCAAATCATGCCATCTCGTCTCAATCTCAGCATACAATTTACTTTATCAAACATAGACATAACATAAAAAAAATATACCGATCTCCACGACACACCCCGTAGTGACCGGTTCGAACTTGTAAGGGCCATAATGCGGTCTTAGGACGTCTCCCAAACCTTTGTGGTAGCTCCAAACAATTTCTACCTGGATTCATTTTATTAGACGCCCTATGTTCATTTTTGTTCATTGGTTTTAGGTTCAAAAAATCGTTGCTCTGGTACCACTTTATAACACCCCCATATACTAAAGTGCCTTACCAAGGACCACCTTTGCATATAGTAATGCTACCATATCGGTTGCCCGATGTAGTACGCATCATAATAACAATAAAGAAACAACTTGAATAAAATAAGTAATAAAGTTTACACTTCTAAAACAACTCCAAAAAGGTACAATTGAAATAAAGTCTCAAAGTGATCTAATGTCACTTAAAGCATTACGACGCCTAGTGATGACAGCGCCCGTCTATGCCCCATAAGCTATCCCATCAATCAACAACAATCATCACCTGCTAAGCCAACTACTCACCATCCCCAAATGGATCACCATAGTTTTGAAAACATAAAACAAGGTCAGTCAACTGTATAAACAATCAATGAATGCAGCGGAAACAAATATAACAACCAATGTTGTTAGGATCGGGATTCTACTTTGAATTGATGAGGAGGGTAGGATCGAATCGGTTGAATCGGATCGTAGAATCGTAAGATTCTACAAATTCACTAAATATAGTTTTTTATTTGGTAAAAATATATAATTGAGGATCAAAACACTTGTTTATACCTAAAATATTGATAATTAATGAGCTTAGTATCATTTCATGAACATGTTTCTACAAATTAGATGACATTTTGATTTTACGAAGTCATTATATAAAAATATATTTTAATATGTTTACTATGGAGTCGGATCGTAGGATCGTAAGATCGAATTATGATTCTACCTCTAGAAAATTTCAAATAAATAGGATCGTAAGATTCTACAAACATGATAGAATCGTAGGATCCGGGATAGGTCAAGCATTTTTGGATCGTAAAATCGTAGAATCATAAGATCGAATCGGAATTCTGACAACAATGATAACAACGCAATCAGTCAATCTCCAACTCCAACAATCGCCAATCAGTGACTACGCACTAAAGTGTGTAGCCAATCCAGGTTACCATCGCAACAGGTAACTTACACGGCCGATGGGGCACCGCAGCCTTGCCCACCAAATTCCCGCTCATCGCAACGAGCAAACCCAGATCATTAATGTTCACATCCCCTTTGTGACGAGAGACATAAGAGACGAACATGAGAATGAGACCATCTCTCGACATGGCTTACAATAAAATCTCAACCACAACCATCACCATCTCCTCCAACCAATCTCCACAAAATCAACAACAATGGTAAACAAAGCAACAACAACCGCAATACTCTTAAACAGTTACACAATTAACTGAGTAGGGAAAACCCTACCTTATTTGCAATCCGGACAATCACAACAACAAACTCAGAAAGGCTCTTCTACGAACTCGTCACCTATACACATCATACCATCCAAAGTCTACCCTAAACCCCCAATAAATATAATTAGGGTTTAGAAACAATAACATTATAACCATAAAGACAAAAGTACGATGCTTACCAAAGAATCGACGCGAAAGAACGATGTAAAAACCCCATTGAATCCGGCTTAGAAATGATTAGAATAAGATTAGGAACTGACACTACAAAATAAATGCGGTTTACTGACGGCCAATTTCCGTCAGTAAAGGCTATAATCCGTCAGAAATGCGGTTTCCTAACGGAAAATCCGTTAGGAAAGCGCATTACTCCGATTCGTCACGAAAAAAGCAGTACTGACGGAATTTCCGTCAGTAATACGGATTACTGACAAAAAACTGACGGTTAATCCGTCAAACATTTTCTCTGGGATTTTGCAGAAAGTGGACATAAAATTGACTTTCCTGACGGAAAATCCGTCCGAAAAGTCAACTTTTCTGACTTTTTTTTGGTAAAAGTTTATTCTCATTCATAAATCAACAACTACAAAATAAAACCCGCTAAATAAGGATTTTATCTAGCTAGATGTCTAATAACCTCCTCTTTTTTTTTTGGTCGAAAGTAAGAAATTCATTAATAATATGAAGCCCACATACAATTTTTCTCAACCCATACAACAAATTGTCGAATTGGTATCACCAATTCTAATCACCTACATACAACCATGAATTAGACAAGAAGCCAATCTAAGACTCTCCTGCAACTTTCCTTACACTTTTTGTTAACTCACATAGATACATCATTCTTAATTCTCTTACATATAACATAAGGAGCCCATACCATCCGAGTAACTCGGCAATTATTCCGAGCCCACCAAATATGATAGATCAGAGCCAATAGAACTGCTGCCAAAACACACTTATACCAGTCCACATTAGGGGCAGCATTACCCAGACATTGGTAACCTTTAGCAATGGTATACCCCCCTTCCTCATAAAGCCAACCTGTACCTACATAACCTGCAATTAGTCTCTCCTTAATTCTACAAATCCGTCTCCACGCTCAACTACTCCTCTGTGAAGGTTTATAGTCATGCCAAGACACTCCTTTTAAATAAATACAATGTACCCATTTCACCCACAGGTGATCCTTCTTTTGCATTAACCACCATACATACTTCTCCACTGCTGCTACATTCCACCTCCTCAAGTCACAAACTCCCCGACCCCCTTGATTTTTAGGAAGGAAAACCTTATCCCAGGAAACTAAAAAAAGGTGACTGAGAAGCAGCTTCCTCTTTCCAAAGAAAGCTCTTGCAGATGCTTGCAATTTTAGCCATAATACAAGTAGGAATAATGTATATTCTTGCCCAGTAACTGTATAAAGCTCCTAGCACACTGTTAATCATTACTAATCTGCCAGCATAGGATAGTATTTTAGCCCCTAAAGCCATGATATGATCAACAATTCTCTCCACAAGAATGTTACAATCCAACATAGATAACTTCTTAGCAGATATAAGAACCCCCAAGTATTTGAAGGGTAAAGTTCCTATTTTCAACCCAGTTAGTTGTGCAAACTGCTCTAGAATCTTCCTAGGCATGCCATTTCCATACACATTAGATTTTTGCTTGTTCATTTTTAGAACTGAGGCGATAGAGAAAGTATTAAAAGCCCTCATAATCACAATCATGGACTCCTAGTCACCTCTGCAAAACATTAACAAATCATCAGCAAAGCAGAGGTGAGTGAGATTCATTTTCCTGCATAAAGGGTGATGCTTGAACCCATCAAGTTCCTTAACTCTATTGAGAATCCTGGTCAAATATTCCATGCATATGGAAAACAGCAAAGGAGAGAGGGGATCTCCTTGTCTAAGACCCCATTCTCCCTTTGAAGTAACCAAACATTTCTCCTTTCAATGATAAAGACTAGTGAGGAGTAGACACACATGCCATCAAAAGGTTAGTAAAGTGATCAGGGAAGTTCAAAGCTCTCAGCATTTCCTTCAAGAATTCCCATTCAATGGAAGCATGCGCTTTTTGCAAATCCAATTTTATCATCACTTGAGGAGAACAAATTTTCCTATTGTAGAGTTTTGTGAGGTCTTGGAAAATCAGTATATTTTCAACAATATCTCGATCTTTAATGAAAGAACTTTGTGTAGGGCTAATTATATCATGTAAAACCTCACGAAGTCTGTTGCATAATATTTTGGCAATATATTTGTAGATAGTATTGCAGCAAGCTATAGGTCGAAATTGATCAACACTCTTAGGCATTTCCACTTTAGGTATAAGGGTAAGAGTAGTATTATTAATCTGCTTAAGAAGTTTGCCTGTTGTAAAGAAGTCTTGAACAGCAGCTACCACACCAGCTCCAATCACCCCCCCAAGTATCTTTAAAGAATTGAGAGTTAAAACCATCTGGCCCTGGAGATTTAGTACCAGGAATAGAAAATATGGCTCGTCTAACTTTCTCCCCAGTAACTGATCTTGCAAGGCATCTATGATGCTCCTCAGTTAAAATAGTACCCTGCCTAACTGTAGGACGATGAACTCCCTTGACAGAGCAGCTTGCCCCCAGCAAATTAATATAATATCTCTCAAAAGCTTTATTAATTTCCTGGATTTGGTTAAGTACATTCCCATTCTCATCCTCAATTTGAACAACCTTGTTTAATATTCTTCTTTTCTTTATGGCAGAATGAAAGAAATAAGTGTTATCATCTCCCTCCTCTAGCCAATTCACTTTAGCTTTTTGGGCCAAGAAAGCATATCTTGCTTCATCTAAGGCTCTATAGCCATCAACAACTTCCTTCTCTACCTCAAGAAGCTGTTGATCAGAAGGTCTTGACTGGAACTCTTCCCGAATATCATGGAGAGTCATTAACATGATGTGAAGCATTCTTTTCTACATCATGGAAATTGTCACTGTTCAATTTTTTCAGATCTTGTTTCATAGACTTCATCCTGTTAATCAGCCTATACATGTGAGTACCATAGATTAGGGCATGCCAGTGTTTCTTAATAATATCCAAAAATTCAGGAGCTTTCGCCTACATGTTGAAGTATCTAAAAGGGATATTCCTAACCCTGTCTGTACTGTCCATCTGAATGAGACATGGGCGATGTTCATACACCCCCTCTGGCAAAAAAATTTGCAAAAGAGTCCGGAAATAAATTCAACCAGTCATCATTTATAAGGGCCCTATCAATCCTACTATAAACCCTTGAGTTCGCCTCTTGTTTGTTAGTCCAAGTGAAAAAAGAACCCACTGCTTTTATATCCTCTACACCCCAATTCTACACATATTGTTGGAAAGGAGCAGTCTCAGCATTTGTGATAGTAGCCCCAATTCTTTTATTAGAATGCAGTATGTTATTGAAATCACTTCCTATTGGCCAAGCCCCTGGAGTTACATTATGATATTCTTCTAATGTACTCCACAAGACCTTCCTGTCTGCTGCTTTATTAAAACCATAGACAAAAGTAATCCAATAAGTCATATTTCACCCTCTTTCAGTAACTTTAATATGAATAGTCTGTGCTGAAATGTGCTGAATATCAACACTGATAACTTGGGGATTCCAAATAACCCATATCCTGCTTCCTTTATGGCTTTGATGATTAGTACATATAGCCCAGCTACCATTAATAAAATTACTCACTTTCAACCACTTATTATGCTTAACTCTAGTTTCAATCAGACCAAACAATTCTACCTTACTTAAATGCAGAAAGCTTCTAATGTCCATCTGCTTATTCAATTTATTAAGACCACGAACAATCCAAAATCCCAATCTAACCATGATCATAGGCTGTTCCTTGAACACTACCCATCTCCTGATTAGACTCGACAATTTCCTTGTCTTTCCTCAGAGACAATTTGACAGCCTCAACATAAGAGTGCCCTACTGGTATGGCTAGAGAGGTATGTGTGTCCTGTCTGCTCAATCTCGAGGCATTATGAGTAGGAGATTTCCCTCTCTTGTCCCCAATCACTCCCTCTCTTGGTGTTGCCATAACAGTTGCTGAAGGAGCTACTGGTTTCTTTCTCCACACTTGTGTAACCTTATGAGGAATGCTTTTCTTCCTACACTATCCTGTAGCGTGTCCAATACCACGACAAGTATTACAGGTCATAGGGAGCCAATCATATTCCAGTCGAATTTTTCTCTCCTTCCCTTCCTCATCCAAGAAAATCAATGAATCTAGGAATTGTTGGTTCACTTTCACTTCAATCACCAATCTTGCATAACCCAGAAACATTTTTTTATCAGTTGCTTCATCTCGTCTAATAGCTGTCCCAATCAGGCCTCCCAATTTGTGTGAGCAATCCTTTCCCCAAAATTTAAGATCAAGTCCAATCAACTTAACCCGGATAGGAAGCATATCAAGTTTCTGCTTTACAAGTTCAGTTGTGGGAGTCTATTCTCTGATAATTACTGGTTTATTATCAAACATCACATAGCCTTGTTGTAAGACTCTTTGCTGTATGGCCTTAGACTTAAACCTAACTAGGAAGATAACATTAGGCAGAAAGGACACTTGATTATACTCCTCCTCTTTCCACACCCGTTTAATAAATCTATTTAATACATTCCATGGCGGATTAGCTCCAACCACATAGCCAAAAATAGATGTTGATCAGTAAGTAATCTCATCCTTAACATCATCTACAGTTAGCTTAAGTAGAGGAGCGGCCGTTACCTTCTTTCGATTGACCTCAGTCCATTCACCAGGTTATTCACTGTGTACAGGTTCTTTAGGAATAACATTCAAAACTTCATCTTCGTGTAACACCTCTTCTGGAGTAGAATCCAGATCTTCATCCAAATCATATGGTTCAAGAGTTTCTTCCGTGAATTCCAAAACCCTTGCCCGAGATTCAGACACCCATTCAGTTTCAGCGTTCTCATAGTGATGCAGATCTTCATCATCGATCCTATGATTATCATGCGTTTTATGATTTTTAGAATTTTTGTTGTTATTTTTGGAATTATTAGTAGGTTATTTTTTTTCCCTTTGCCATTTCATAGATCCCCAAATTGATTGCTGCTAAAATTCAGAGCTTTTTTTTTTTTCTCTCTCTCTCTCTCTATATATATATATATTCTTTGTTCACCTCTTTTTTACTAATAACCTCCTCACTCGGATGACTTTCCAGCCTAGCATACAACCCTACACAATCGTAATATTTGATCTTTCTAACAACTTAATTGACAGTAGCGTATAGCTCATTGATTCCCCTCCTAACAAAGGAAATAAACAACAGCAGCCATGGAGCATCGAGCCCATCTTTTCTTATAATGACGTCCTTTGAATCTGGCGAGATGAAATAACTCATGCTTAAGAGAATTGTTGACTGCCCATAATAGTGTGTGTACCTACACAAAACCACGGCAATAATAAGCATAAACCTCGTAGCTCTAGTCCACCAATTCAACTACCCAAACAAAGCCATACAATGGTACCATAAATCCATAGCAACATAACTATTTAAGTCAAACATCTTCACCACTACTTATCAGTGTGTGTCAGATTAATACGAAGACCCTATTAACAGAGGTGGGAAAAAATTGATGTTGCAAAAACATGTCAGAGTATCCAAAAAAGCAGCAAGAGGTTAACTCGGTCAGAATTAGCAGACTTCTTGCTTGTGCTCTGCTAGTTTTAGGGCAACTGTGTGGCTTTAAGGTTTTCAGTAGAGGCATTCTCCATAACTTAACAACTCAATTTTAGGTGTGATACTTATACAGTTATACATAAAGATGAACACCGAGATGACTGAAGTAGACATGTCATTAATCAATCTGAAAATTCACGTGGTACCCTCGAACTTTGCCATTTTGCACGTGGTACCCAACTTTTTAAGTTTGTGCACATGATATACTTGTGATTTGATTTTCAAGCACAATGTGCCCTTTTTATTATTCTTAAAATTATATTACAGAAAATTCACGTGGTACCCTCGAACTTTGTCATTTTGTACGTGGTATCCAACTTTTTAAGTTTGTGTAATACCCAGATATTGTGGGACCCGGAATGAAACCTTGGGATACGTGAGAGGACCTTAGACTAGACTAGAGGTCACTCGGGAGTGAAGTATAACTATAAAGTGGACCGAGTATAACCTATATTAGACTTAGTAGAGTTGTTATAATGTCCGTCTATAGAAGAGTCGTCTTAAAGCTGTCTGATGCGTGCATTTTATATAGATTTATTGTACCATATTTGCACGCATCTCTATGCATTTTGTGTAGTGTTTAGCTACAAATGTCCCCCGAATTATCTACTTTGGTTTCTCTTGTATTATTTGCAGGTATGAACCGGAGAGGAGCATAATCAAGCTTAATACATGCCCTATGAATTCATTTAGGAGATGAGTTGAGTTGGAGCTTGGAGACTACTATTTTGAGATGCGCAAAGAAGTAAGGTAGCTAGGCGAGCAAAGGAAGAGCTTCAAATTGCTAGTGCCTACTTTGAAGAGCCATATCTCGAGTTATACAATTGATTTTCAAGTGATTTTAATTTGATATGAAAACTTGTCCTCTTATCTTTCCAACGCCACCTGAAACGCTCTATTTGCCAAAGTAACGAAGAAATGGCGGCCGTTTGAAGTTCAGTGCACGAAGCAGGAATTGTGCGCTGGAAAGTACTCGATCGAGTACTATCTTGTTCGATCGAGTACCTAAACTCCTCGATCGAATGGCGCCTTTTTGATAGTGTTCGACCGAGTACCTAAAGTCCTCGATCGAGAGGTTTTGCTAGGAGTTACTCGATCAAGGAGTTCTAAAGTCCTCGATTGAGTTGCTATCTGACGTGATATTTTCTCGCGTAAACTTATTTTCGTGATATTTTAATTATGTTTTAGGTTAAAATAAATATCTCTCCTATAAATAGGAGAGACTTAATTAGGTTTAGGGAGTTCTATTTTCCCCTTTCTCTGTTGAACGGTGCTTTTGCCTTCCTCTTGCTGGATCTTAAACTTCTGTAATTCCCTTACTCCCTTTATTTAATTTAATTCCCTTGCATATTTCTATATCATGTTTGTCCTTTTCTCTATTGTTATTACTTTACATATTACTATGAGTAGCTAATCCCTTAACGCTAGGATTAGGGGTGCCATGGTAGTATAGCGATGATGCAATTGTTGGTTTAGGAGATTTAATGTGAGAATTGTTTCATTAGAAATATAATTATAATCGTTTGGTTGAATGCATGCAACTGAATTAGTTAATCTGGTTAAGTTCAGACCTAGATTGGAAGATTGGAATGAATAGACCTGTTATGAGCAGTTCAGACCTGTTTCTTTTTGTCTGTCTTTAGCCTCAAGGAATTTATTCCTTGGGGCAGTTCTTATCTTTTCCCTTAGTGTTGTTTTGATAGGTCCTACAGGTCCTACCTAGGCAGATCTGGGTAAAAGATCATCAAAGGGAAGGCTTGAGTACCTTTGATCTTCCACCTATGTTCCATCCCATGGCGCACGGGTGGTGCCTTTGTGAGAGATGTGGTGTCTTTCTTGGGCACGATCTTCGTTATTTGCTTGGCAGGGAACGACAAAGTCTATGCGTTTAGGCAACATAGACAAGCTAGTCAATCCTTTGTATATGTGCCGCCACATCCGCTTCATCAAAGAGGCTATCAAAAGCCTCCATTCGTTTGACCACTGCAACAACAAGCTCCTCCTGATAAATAGAAAGAAGAGATTGCTGAATTGAAGTCTAGTAAAGGCACTTGCACTTCAACTGCAAGAAGACGATAGATCTATGGAAGCTCAAATCAAGGAACTTGAGTCTCAAATAGCTCAGTTACCTTCCAAATCGAACTTTTGGCATTCATAGAAGCAATAAGAGCTCGATCGAACTGACTACAGTGCTCGGTCAAATGGATTATCTGAGGAAGAGATCGATCGAACAGATCTTTTTGTTCGATCGAGTAATATTCAGGAGGAAAGTTCTCGATCGAGTATCATTGTTGCTCGATCGAACATTATGGCCACGAAGAGCATTGCTATGTCATCTAGGTCCCTTTCGGATGACGATTTTGAAGAAGACAATGGTTATGGTGAATCTCCCATTTGGAAAGCCGAGCTGGATGCTCTAGAGGCTGCAATATACGGGATAGAACCCACAAAGGAGGGGAATGAGAATGTAGCTGAGTCCGGGAATGTTCCTAGCACGGTAGAGGTAATACATTCTTTTGTCAATGATTGCGACGTTAGGAATGACCGACCTGAGGTAATTAAAGATAACTTTATGATTATTGCTATGACTAAAAGTAAATTACCTCATATGACCTATGCTTTATGTTTCAATATTCCGTCCCCTCCCAGTTGGGCAAATAAGCTAATAATGTTTCACCATATTTGTCATCGAAAATTTGTTATTCTGAGATGGTACTTCAGATTGCTCTTATATGCTCCTTTTCTATTTTGGTGCTACTTATGCTCTTGTGTAGCACATGCGCAGATTTATAATCTCATGCTGAGAGCTTTGAGTTGCTTTGATTGTGACCAACTGGAGCAGCTGGATGAAGAAAAGAAGGTCGAGCTGGGACCTGTCTGAAACTAGTGCTGTCCGGGAGGCAACCCGAAGTTTTTTTTTGTTGATTTTTGAACATTTTGGTTTTGTTGTGTGTAATAATTGGTTTTCAAACCATAGACTGTGAACAATTTAGACTTGGTTTTTGGTCGTTTTTGTGGTAGCTATTTGCGACTTTGTAGGTGTTTTATTGACGCCTAGGAGTTCGCGTGATAAGGAGCTTTTGATCGAGCAATTTTCTGCTTAATCGAGTGCTTGACCCTTTCGGTCGAACACTTATCTTCTTGATCGAGCAACCACAGATGACGACCATTTGATCGAGTTATTTCCCTTTCCTCGATCGACCACTTTTGCAGCTCTTGTTCCTCGATCGAGCACCATGCCCTCTCGATCGAGTAAGCTTGTTTGATTCGTTTCCTGTGACACTGATGGAGCTGTTTTGCGACATCCCATGTTGCTGGCTTGTTTGGGGAGGTCCCTACTTCGCGTGTTTTTGTGAGTTTTTCCGCAGCTTCACTCTCTTATCTTCAGTTTGCAATTTCCTTCCCCTATTTTTGAGTACAATGAGGGCATTGTACTGTTTGGTTTGGGGAGGTTATGCAGCCATATCCGTGTCTACATTTATGTTTTATTGCATTTATGTTACCAAGTTTAATTTCTGTATGCATTCTTGTTTATTTTTATAAAAATTCAAAAATCTCATAAAAATTAATTTTTTTTTATTAAATTCAAAAATATTTCACGCTTACTTTTGCATATAGGTTGAGTCGGAACGGTAGATTTCAATGATGATATTGCACTATGATTTCTCCTTTTGCTTAAACCTTGCATAAATTAATATCTTTTAGAATTGTCTTTTGCATATCTACGAGTTAATGTTAAAATACAGTTGAACAAATAGACTTGACCTGATAATTTTGGCAAACTACTTGTAATTTCTAAGGCTTTAGAGCCTAATAACTGGTGTCATTTATGACCAGTTCCTGTAGGATGGTGAGTAGTTACTCCTTGCGTAACATGTTCATCAATTTGCATAAGTATGAAATTCAATTGCTTATTGCCTGCACACATTCGGGTTAGTGGTTGGTGTCACATGCAGGGAGGTGCTTACGTTCCCTTTTTCTTTCATTTTTACCCATTTAAGTCCACGTTTAGCTACAAATGTCTCCCGAACTGTCTACTTTGGTTTCTCTTGTATTATTTGCAGGTATGAACCAGAGAGGAGCATAATCAAGCCTAAAACATGTCCCTATGCATGCAATTAAGAGATTAGTTGTTTTGGCGATTGGAGACTACTATTTTGAGATGCGCATAGAAGTAAGGTAGTTAGGCGAGCAAAGGAAGAGCTTCAAATTACTAGTGCCTACTTTGAAGAGCCATATATCGAGTTCTACAACAGATTTTCAAGTGATTCCAATTGGAGATGAAAGCTTGTCCTCTTGCTTTCCTACGCCACCGGAAACGCTCTGTTTGCCCAAGTAACGAGGAAATGGTGGCCGTTTGAAGTTAAGTGCGCGAAGCAGGAATTGTGCGCTGGAAAGTACTCGATCGAGTACCTAAACCCCTCAATCGAATAGTGCCTTTTTGATAGTGTTCGGTCGAGTTCTTAAAGTCCTCGATCGAGAGGTTTTTTCTAGGATTTACTCGATCGAGGAGTTCTAAAGTCCTCGATCGAGCACTTTGTGTCTTCTGTGAGGTTTTCTCGCGTAAAACTTATTTTTAGATACTTTAAGTTGTATTTTTAGGTTTAATAGATATCTCCCTTATATAAGGAGAGGCATAATTAGTTTAGGGATCTTTTATTCAGCATTAATCAGACGTTACTCTATCTCCCTTTTCTCTTTTTTTGGGACCCTTTTTCAGACGGTTGCTTTGTTCTGCTATTTCTCCGGATCTAATTATTTGTAACCTTTCTTATCTCTTTTATATTAATTCTCTTTTGCTTATTCTTTATCATGCTTATCCTTGCCTTATTTCTCATTCTTGTTTTATTTGTTATGCATATCCAATCCCTTAATGCTAGGATTATGGGAGTCATGGTAGTATAGCAATGATGCGATAGTTGGTTTAGGATATTTAATGTGAGAATTGTTTCATAAGCAATATAACTATAATCGTTTGGTTGAATGCATACAACTGAATTAGTTAATCTGGTTAAGTTCAGACCTAGATCGGAAGATTGGAATGAATAGACCTGTTATGAGCAATAGACTACATAGTGAGGGTGAAAGCTAAGCTAGTTATATTTTAGGGCGGTAGCGGACCGAAAGGACCTTTCCTTTACCCTTCTCACATCAGACCGACTGATCACCTTTAGCTGATTTGTGTAATACCATGATAACCCGACATTCTCGCATCTCTCTCTTTATTTTCTCTCTATCCTTGATTTTATTAGTTTAGTTCAAATACTCAAACCCCCATATTGTGACCTTAGGCAGACTGACTTAACGAGTAGATAGTGACCGCCTCCATGTGGATACGATACCCGACTTATCTCTGCTACATTAGTAGAGCCAGTTGGTTTTATTTTTAATTGGGTTGCGACAGCCGTGTCACTGTCATAACTTGATATCTAGACATGATATTGATGTGATTTCAATTGGAGGTGATAACTTGTTCTCTTATGATTCCAACGGTAGGTCACACGCCCAAAATGACAAAGAAACGAGTGAGATATGATTGTTTTACGAAAATTGGTCATTCCTGAGAACTGCGTTGCACTCGACCGAGTGACGTTCACTCGAGCGAGTGACTTTCACTCGACCGAGTGACTTTCACTCGACCGAGTGAGGTTCACTCGATCTAGTGGACCAGCACTCGACCATGTGAGCGTCACTCGATCGAGTGGACTCGCCACTCGATCTAGTGGTGCTGAATCAGAACACGGGATAAGGAAATCTTATCCCTTTATCCTCATTCATTCTATCTTCTTCCTTATCTCTCCAAACTCTCTCCCTTCTCTCTAGAACCACCATAAACATTCTTCCATGGATTCAAGCTTGGTTTAGGGAAATCTCTCATCTTTTTCTTCATCATCTACACTTTGTAAGTTGAATCCCACTCCTCTTTATTTAAGTTCTAACCCTAATTTTGGGGGTTTCCACTTGGGGTAATTAGTTAGTAATTAATATGAATAATAAGGGTATTTAGTGGGTAATAATAAGGAGTTTTGTATTATGTTATAGGGTAGGATGATTTGTGATAGTATTACATGATTAATATAGGATTATGACGGTCTTGCGATACGGAATCGTAGGGGATTCGAGTAGCTCATGAAGATTGCTAAAAGGTAGGTTTATCCTACTCGGTTTCAATATTTTTGTGTTCATATTTGTGTGTCTTTCATCATCATTTGAAGTATGAGTCGATTTGGATATCGTGTTGGTATTTAAGGAAGTTTTGTCCATGATATGTTGGGATTGAGTTCATAATGAGTCACATAATTGGTGTTGGGTTTCATTTTCTATGTATGGTCATTGTTATGTTGTATTGAGATTTTTGGTGGTGTTACTTGACTATTGAGGAGACGTAACATGGTTGGGAAACCGTCTTACGCTTAAGTCGCCTCTTGGAGCTTCCCACTCCAAGAGAGATATGCACATTAATGGCTTGAGTTACGGAGGGACTCGTGTGGTTGAGACACGACGTCTGGGAAGGGATCCGGTTTGCTCCCGGATCCGGTACGTCTAGGTGTGTCCCGGTACCGTGGTGGTGCTTGTTTGATAGAGGTTCATTCATGTTGCATGCTCACACACTCGAGCCGTGTCACACTTTATTTATTTATTGAAACTGACGTTTGTTGTGTCTGTGTAATTGTCACCTATTTCCGAGGTGTCCTGTGTCGATCCATATGATATTTCTGATCATATGGGGAGCAGGTTAAGTAAAGGTTTTGCTTATTGATGTGATCGGGATTTGGGCAGTGCCTTGGACTCGGAGTCGAGTAGTGTAGCATGGATGACATAGTCATAGATGAGTTGTATTTTATCTATTTATTAGTTTATGTTATAATCACTAAACTTGTCATTTATTTAACAAAGTTTCTTAATTGTAATTCTGATTTCACTACCTCGGGAAAACGAGATGGTAATGTTTCAATTATCTTGGCCGGATAATTGGGGTATTACATAGTGGTATCAGAGCGATGATTTTGGAACCTAAACCAATGAACCAAAATAAATCTAAGAGTGTCTAATAAAATGAAGCCAAATGAGTACAATAAGAGGTCGGTTTTGGGTGAGAAGGATCCCTAATTACAAAAACTAGATCCTATTATTTCGGTTGGTCACTACAGGCGGTTATGAGTTGGAAAACGTGAAGTGACATGTTTTGTGATTACATGTGTGCTATGTTAAATTGGTAAGTCCTCGCATGACGTAGTTTTTTATGTGTTGATACGAGTTAATAAACTTCTTGCATGACATAATTGTTCATATGGTGAATGATAACATGTGATAGTGGAAATGATGAAATTTGAATGTTTACTTTAGTAAGATATATGTGATGCGTGTAAAGATATTTTTTTTATGTGAAATGCTTTCCTTTGTATGATTGTTGCGTGTTTGAATATGATGAGTTTGAAACCGTAAATTGCATAGTTAATAGGAGTCTTACATGATGTAGTTATTCATTTGGTACATGTTAGTTAATAGGTGAAAATTGGATTAAAAGAGTAATGTGTATAACATGTTTTGAAAATAGTTGTTACTTGTTGGTATGTGAGGGGCAATAGCACCGTCTTTTAGCATTTCAATACCGTATAAATGTTTGGATTTCACTAATGCTATAGTTAGAATATGATTAGTAATAGTTGTTAGTAATATAGTCGCTAGTATAAGAAGTAATCCTTAGTCGGTAATTGCAAATCATAGAGAGGCACACAGCCGAGTACGAGCCAATACTCGACCGAGTGAAACCTACCACTCGACCGAGTGGACCAATTTCCAGAAACTTGAAAATTTCTGGAAGTGAGTCACTCGACTGAGTGGAGAAAGCACTCGACCGAGTAGACTGTCACTCGACCGAGTGGACTCAGCACTCGACCGAGTGCCATTTTATAGGTTGTGAAATACGCAAATTATTACCTTGTTTCTTGCATTTCTTCATCATTTATCATAGCAAAATACCAAAATCCCTTTAAATCTTTTTTCTAAAAGTCCATTGTGGATGATTCTTGCTTGGACTTAAGTTTTCTACTCTATTTTGTCCCTTAAATTCTTGCTAATTAAACAATGTGAGTGGTTTTCTCATCGCTCTTGATTTGTTCCAATTTGATTTTGTTTAAACCTACGCTAATTCCTTCAATTTTGTCAATTAATGGTATGTTTTATTTGATTCATGATATTTATCACCCTTTTATATCATTTATGATGCCAAGTGTAAATTTTCATGTTGAATTTTACCCAATTTTTTTTATATGAACTCGAAAGTAAATCAATAATTTAATTTGTGTTTGTTGCTTTGTTAATTGTTTAACAAGGCCAAAGTTGATTGTTATTGCTAATTCTTATCATATGATTGAAATATTGTCTTGAAAATTTTGTTCCGAAAATTTCGAAACCTTAATGTTCATGAGTAAGCTTTGATGTTTCATGTTTAAAGACTTAGTTTAGTTGGCTAAGAAGCTTAAGAATCTTCTCGCGCATAAGTCTTGATTTTTCTTCGTTGGTAACGGCATGTATTATCGCGAATCAAAATTCCCTCTTGAAATGTTGGCCCAAGATCTTTTAAAATTTCATTTTTTTAAAAAAAATGAATGATTTCGATGTGGTTTTATATACCCCGTTTATTTTTTTGTCTAATTATGTTGTTAAGATTCAAATGTGGCTTAATGATGTTAGGTATGGTCTCAAAATTTGAAATTTTTGTTTTAAAGTCCTTTTGAACTAATTGAGTAATAATACTTCAATTTCAATTAGTAATGCTATGTATTGTCTTAAGTTGGTAATTCCACCTTAAAATCTTGACCAAAATTTTGATTCCTTCTTTTATGTTAAATTTGGCTTAATGGTGTTTTAGGGCAATAATCCTCATGAGTATCACTGTAATAACATAGTTTAAATCAAAATTTCCGTTTTAAAAGTGGAGCAATATCTTTTTGAGATTTCATGGGTATATCACTAAATTTTGATTTTTATGATTGAAACATGGCTTAATTGTGTCCTAGTGCCCCAACGTTTGTTAAGGGTGATATGTGTGAAAAATATAGTGTTGATGCTCAAATTTTGATTTTGTGTGCTTAATACATGGTTTTATTGTGCCGCAAACTTACAAGTTTGTTAATAATGCTACGTATGGTATCGAGAATCTCACCTTTAAATTTTGCCCATATTTTTTTATATACCATATGTATAAGATTAAATTTTAAATTTTGTATTTAAAACGTAGTTTCACTGTTTAGTAGTGTTGCAATGTTTGTTAATAATGCGTTGTTTGCTTATATATGGATTAATACTTTGTTTAACTTTTTGGGTCGTATAGTTTTGATGAGTAAAGACGTGTAGATAATTTATTGAGTGGTAGTTTTGACGAGGGTAGTCGGGCAAATGCTAATAATTGTGATGAGTGGTGTTGTATTTGAGAGTTATAAGTGTGAAACATGTGTTTTTATTTGGGATTAATATAATTTTATGAGGTAATTGTGGATAACAATGATTTGTGATCTAGGTTGGATATTCGTTAAGTGATTGAACTTATGGATAGTGATCGAGGTTTGAATTGCATGTTTAGGGATATAGGTTTATGAATAATTGATATGTATGATGGTAGATTTAGTATTATCAAGTTTGGCTTTCGCGGTCATGAGAGTAAGGGTGCGGCATGTAATGCTTGAGGGTTCAATCATATTGTCGAGGTAGTTAATGAGTCATAATTATATACATATTTATGCATCCCTTTAATTATTTTTGATACGGTTTTCGTGCTAAATTATATTAATTACATGCTTTTTATGTTTGTCGATACTTCCGCTTTTTGACGTTTAATGCAGGAATGATGCATTTGAGGAGCAAAGGAATGAAATGGGTATCGCGGAGTGGGCATGAAGTAATACACGAAGCATGGCACAGGAATCCATAAGAATGAAGGAAGAGAAGTTAAGAAGACAACACGAAGAAAGGAGCTGAAAAGGGATGGTTCCTCGATCAACTGGAGCTTGGGTCGATCGAGGAACTTGGTGACTCAATCGAGTACAATGGGGCTCGATCGAGGAACTCCTATTGTCCATATTTTCCGCAATTTTCCTAAAGTCAGTTATGTTTTATTATAAATACCTAATATCGTACCCTAATTTATTTACGCTTTATTTTACTTCGAAAACTCTGAAAACTCTTAGTTTAGTTTAGTTTAGTTTATTGTTCGGATCTTCTAAGCATTCCTTTATTACGGTATCAATATTTCTTTAATATTTACTCAATCATTATTGTTCATCTTATTATGTTCTTGATTATGTTGTCTTATATTGTTATTGTTGTTTTGTTATTAATATGAGTAGCTAAACCTTTAATCTAGGGTGAAAGAGGAACTAGGTTGTTAGAAAAGGGTTACTTATGAATTGATTGTTAAATTGCTCTTGATTGTTGTTTTATGTGACTATTTTAAATGTGAATGTAATAGAACTGAAGTGGTTACAAATTGAGTTATGTTGTTTAAATTTCCTACACTAATTTGTTTTAACTGTCTAGATCGTCCACTAGAGACAAAGGCATTGGGAGTGGTAAAGGGGAAGGCAGAGGCTGATGAGGGATCCAAGAAGCGCAAGGAGGGTGAATCTTCTATTGTGCTGACAAAGTGAGTTAAGTTGGGTATCTCTTTCCTTTATTTTTAAACCTAACATGTTTTATTTGTAAGCATTTTAGGATTCATTGTTGTCTAAATGAAAGTGGTAACAAAATGAGTTAAATTCGGTGTGGTGTTAGTCTGTTTCTTAACATAATATTTTGGTGCAACTTGTTCTTTGTAGACACTTTTTAGTTAATTGAATATATAAGTTACATGGTCACAAAATGAGCTACATTGGTATAATATCATATGTTTATTAATTTAACATGTGCTGAAAATTTATCAAAATGTAGAATAATAACTATTTTTGTTAAAATGTGTTCAAGTTTTGTAGTGGGCTATATGTTATTTGTAGCCAGGTTATGATTGAATGTTGTATAAAGAAAATGGTCACAACTCACAAATTGTGTTAAATTCGAGGTCATTTTGGTATGTGTGTTGGTAGGTTACATTATTTGACATATGGTGGATGTAGCCTAAATGAAATGGTGAAAAATTGTGTTAAATTGGGATACTTTTTTGTATAGTGATTAACTAAACTTGTTATCAATTTGGTTAAATATGTAGTTAGGTGCAGTCTCCTTCGTTTTCCCTTAGCCTTGATGACATTGGCGTTACCAGTTAGAGAGCCGTCTCGACTAACACCTGCAGCAGGGGGAAGAAAGCCATTTTCCAGAAGCAGTAGAAATGTTATGCTTGGCGGGTTTTGATCTGGTCTTATTTTGGATATTGATTATGGCCCTGATGTATGGCCTTATTTTCGGACATGTTTTCTGTCTTGGTTTATTCGTCTGCAAAGCTATTACTTCCTTTGGCCATCATCTTTGGCCTTGTTTTTTTTTTTTTTTTTTTTTGATAAGGTAAGAAAACTTTTTATGGACATTGTATGTTAAGTTTATGTTTGTTATATATTTGTGTTTTCCCTCCCTTGTATGGGTATTTTAATTTGTGCAATTTTGTAGAAAAATATAAACAACTAAAGGACCAAATCAGATGGTTTAGTGTTCCTGAACTGGATGTTCATTGTTATAATTTGAACAATTAGTTCCCAAGTTGTATTTGGCAACATATGTTGCAAGAATGGCAAATATGACTTGCAGGGTCAATATTTCAAATGTGAAATGTTTACATATTATGCTATTATGTTACCAAATTTAGTATAAAGACTTCTATAGCAAGAATGAAGACATTAAAATTAGATATGACAACATAATTGATGCACGTAAAAAAATAGTTACATAGTTGATCAATATCTATTGGAACTTAATTGTCTATAATTTCAACAATTATGTTACAAAATTGTATATGGCTACATATTTTTCAAGAATGGCAACATGACTTGCAAAGTTCAATGCCATATCCTTACATAGACTGACTTAGTTCAAATGTTTCAAATGTTAAGTGTTTACATATTGTACTATTATGTCAACAAATTAGATATGAAAATATATTTAGCAAGAATGGAGACTTATGTTGTGCTATTATGTTACCAAATTTAGTATAAAGACTTCTATAGCAAGAATGAAGACATTAAAATTAGATATTGCAACCTAATTGATACACATAAAAAAATTGTTACATAGTTGATCAATATCTATTGGAACTTAATTGTTTATAATTTCTACAATTATGTTACCAAATTGTACGTGGCTACATATTTTGCAAGAATGGCAACATGACTTGCAGAGTTCAATGCCATATCCTTACATAGACTGACTTAGTTCAAATGTTTCAAATGTCAAGTGTTGATGTCACCAAATTAGATATGAAAACATATTTAGCAAGAATGAAGACAATAGAATTAGGTATGGTAACATATTATGCAAATTGTATGGTCACATCTTGATCAATTATGTTACCAATTTATATAGGGTTATATTTGCTGCAAGAAAGAAGACATTACTTAAAACTTATATAATGGCACCTGTCATTCAACATTGGTCATACAAACTACAATACAAACTTAAATTGTTTGTCACATGTCTTAAGCTTAACAAAAAGTGATGTGATTTTCCATTCCCCCCAATTTTATGTGTACAACTCAACTTCATCCTCTTTAATACCCTGTTGTCGGCTGTGATCGGCGCCAAGACCGTCTCAAGTACCCTCATTAATGCTCAAACCATAACTTTACCCTTTCAATGACCATTGCCCCAATTTCTACATTTCTTATATCATATTCCACCCGACATCAATACTTTCCACCTCCCTCACCAATACTAAGGGGGTGTGTGTTTTGTTGGGACGTTAGGAATGGAAAGGAATGAAATGCATTCTAGTGTTTGGTTGAGATATTTTGGAATGGAGTTAGAATTAATAGGATTCTAATTCCACCCCAACCCCTTAGAATCACATACCCACCTCCTTCCCATTGATTCAAACTCCATTCCGTATGCTTAATTTTCTAATGAACCAAACATGTTTTAAAAGGTATGGAATTGGAACTCCATACTTCTATGATTTCTTATTCCAATCCATTTCATGCCTACGCAGTGAACCAAACAACCCCTAAATACATTAACATTGAAACATTATCGTAAGTCGATGCTCCGCCATTATTATTACTTAGCTTAATATCGTCGTTAACAAAAATTGACACCTATCTTTACTTAGGTAGATATCGACACATATTTAACAGTTACCATATACTATTAATTCAACTATCAACAAAGTTTTTGTAATATATGATACCCTTTCATCAAAGGTTAGTTTTAAGCCGTCTTAAATTATTAGAACTAGATCACATTTCGCCACCACAAATAATTACTCTATTTAATGACATCGGCTTTCAATTTTACACGAATTATAATTATCACAATTCTAGAATGAGACTGGCTAACATGTAGGACAGTCTTTTTTTTTTGTAAGAAACTCATTCATTTATTTCTATTAATAAATAAATGTACAATAACTCTCTTACAGGGCCGCCCTATAGCATAGAACTGGCCCAAAAGGATAAAAACCCAAAGTTTGCATTTAATTATATTCATATTTCGGTTTTATTTTGATTACCCGATATTTTATGATGAATACCGACATATTTAAATATGCAAGTTATCAAAATAAAATATTATGTTACTAAAATAAACTATTTACTTACAAGTTTAATAAATTATTCAATTGGGCTATGTGTTATTGGGCTATTCTTTTGCTAAAATTGGCATTATAGAACAATTTGTGATGAATGTATTTTATATAAGGAGATTGTCGCTTCCACAAAAAACACAATTAGCAAGTTACTAAGACCTTGTTCTTTCTGGCTTTTTAGAGCTGAACTAAACTGAATAAAGGTGAGCTGAAAGGAACTGAACTTAATGGAGCTGGTCTGAGCTGAACTGAACTGAACTGAACTGAATAGAGCCGAAGTGAACCAAACTGATTGGAGATGAACTATAATAATAATAATAATAACAACAACAATAATAATAACAATAACAACAATAACAACAATAACAACAATAACAACAACAACAATAACAATAACAACAATAATAACAATAACAGTAATAACAGTAACAACAATAATAACAGTAATAACAGTAATAACAATAATAACAATAACAATAATAACAATAATAACAATAATAACAATAATAACAACAACAACAACAACAACAACAACAACAACAACAACAACAACAACAACAACAACAACAACAACAACAACAACAACAACAACAACAACAACAACAACAATATTAATAATACTTCCTCCACTCTATTTGTTAGTTTACGTATTCCTTTTTAGATTGTTCCATTTAATTTTTTACATTTCTTTATATGGATATCACTTAATCAATTATGTGACCATCCTATCCTTTGTTCTAACATTTATGAAGTCCACATTACATGAGGCCATAATGATAATCCAATATATAATAATATTACATACTCCACTTGCTTCCACTTTCTTAATTTTTGTGCAAAAACAAACGTAAAAAAACAAATAGAACGGAGGAAATAATGGTAATAATAAAAGTAAGGGTTATTTAATATGAATACTCTAAACTATTAAGGTGCTTCGCAAAATATTCTAAATTATAATTTAACTTGGAATATAACTAACTATTACACATCTCCGCTTTTAAAAGTATTGGTTCTTTACTAACCTGTAGTAACAGGTAAAAAGATCTCATCTTTCTTATTATAGATGATACTCATCTCCTTCCTCTTCTATATACTTACAAACCCAGAAAAACCTACTTTAAATTAATCAAAAATCAATAAAAAAAACACAAAAACCTAATTAACCTAATTAAACAAAGCCAGAATACAATTTGCAAAAATGACCTTAAAACCAAATTAAGAAGAGCTTTTATTATGGTCATATGAATTAAGACTCCTTCTAATCCTTAATTCAAATACTCACCATTCTTCTGCTCATTCTCATAGTCCTTTAAAATCACTAAAGTCTTAAAAAATTGTCTGTAAATTTAAAACAGTACAGACACAAAATATCAAATTCTTTGTTTCCCAAATAACCAAATCTGATACAACTAAGACTAAAATTTGATCTGTAACTTCGCTATTGATTTTTCCGCACCTTCTGCTGATTCATATAAATAGAAGAAGATGAAGAAGGAGAGTGAGAATAAGAAGAAGGAGGTTTTCACTAATTCCCCTAATTATTTTTGTAATACTACGGATTTTCTTAAGTTGAATACTCGACCGAGTGGAGCCTACTCGGCCGAGTAGTGCTAATTGCGTAATCTGTTTTGGTTCTGCCGAGGAATACTCGGCCGAGTATGAAGAATACTCGACCGAGTAGAGGATACTCGGCCGAGTATGCACTTTACTCGACCGAGTATCCGGTCTGGCGAGTATTATTTCAGCGGTTTGATGCGGGAGTGTTTAGGGTTATTTAATATGCAAAGTCAGTTTCTAAAACGTCATTTCTACCCTAATCACTTTACGATTTCCCTAATCACACTCTAATCACTCCCTAAATCATTCCATAATCTCATTGTGTGTGCAATCGTCGTGGTCTTTGCGTGTAATCTCTCACTCTACTGTTGGTAAGTGTAATTTCCATGTCATTTATATTCTTTTGGGGTTACTGTATGTATGGAATTGGGGAATAAGGGGGATTGTGAAATGTGTAATTGTGTTATGTGGTTATTGTATAGGAGAAGACTTCATAGAGAAGCCTTTCTGATTGTTCGGTTTTCGTACTGCCGTTGATTGCTAAGGTAGGGTTTTCCCTACTCAGTTTACTATTCATTGTTAAGACATGATTGTATTGTGATTATTGTTATCTGCTGATCATCGGAGTATGGCATTGTGTGACGATGTTGGTGTGGAGATGTTGTGACAGGTGTGATGCTGTGTGTGTTGTGATTTTGGTGGAGTCACTTGCGGGAGTGGCTTCACACCCTAGTTCGCCCTCCGTGGAACCCGCCACGGGAGGGGATGTGCACATTAAGGGATAGGGATTGTTAGTCGCTCGTTAATGAGCTGGACTAGGTGGGATCGGCTGCGGTCACCCACTGGCGGTGAGGATTACCTGTTGCGATGGGTAATCTAGCAGGGCTACACACTTTGGTGTGTAGTCGGTTACTGTGTCAGATCGGGAGACCGAGGATGAAGGATGATCAGCTGGTTACCTTGTTTGTTGTCTTATATTGATTGAGTAATACTGACCCCGTTGTCGTTTGTGGAATCTGCTGTGATCCATTCGGGGATGGTGAGCAGGCTTGACAGGTATTGCTATTGGTGAGCTTGGGGCAGTCATGGGAGAGTTGTCATCACCAGTCGTAGCATCACTGTCCGAGTCTTAGTTATGATTTCATAGTTATCAGACATTGAAGCATTTTATTGAATCAGTTTTGGTTTTGGGTTTGATGTAAACTTTAAACACTTTATGGTATTTTAATAAATGTGCTCAGTTCAGACGCTTTTGATATGTACTAACCTCGGGCAACTGAGATGGTAACACACTTTCATGGTAGGGTGGTCCTGGTAAGACACCTTGGTATGAGGGGGTGTTACAAAGTGGTATCAGAGCCGAAGATTCCGGCACCTAAACAAATGAATCTAATGAACTTAGGGAGTCTAAATAAAATGAACCCGGAGAGAGTTGTTTGGAGCTACCGCAAAGACTCGGGAGACGTCCCGGAGTCGCAATTTGGCCCTCATTAACTCGAGCCGGTCACATGGGGAAGTGTGTTGAGAGTTGTGTCTTATATGTGCATGTATGTGAAGATTCATGGTGATAATAAGTGATGGTCGGAAATTTATATGTGGAATTCGTAAGTATGGTGATTGGAAAAGTAGTAGAAGGGACGAGTATGTGAAATTTTGGTGAATCGGATTTAGCATGTGAATGATTGGCATGATTGTGTGTTTATAACGTGGCATTAAAAATTTCTGTTGTTATATGTTGGATGATTGGGATAGAAAGCATGATATGGGACTCTGTACTGTTTTAACCCGTCTTTGGCATGGCTCAGCCGAGCAGGGCAGGTACTCGACCGAGTAGGGAGTACTCGGCCGAGTAACCGAGCACTCGACCGAGTGTTATTTGTTGGTAATTAGGAATCGTCACTGGAGTGACTACTCGATCGAGAGCATTTAAGTGTACTCAACTGAGTAGTGTCTACTCGGCCGAGTGTAGTTTGTACTCGACCGAGTATGCGTTTTGGGAATTTTAAGTTGGCTACTAGAGTCGACTACTCGACCGAGTATCAGGGATACTCGACCGAGTATCAGGGATACTCGACCGAGTAGTCCTTACTCGACCGAGTATTGTCTGATACTCGGCCGAGTGTTCCTTTGGCGGAGGATTGATACATTTTGAGCCATAGACTTTTGTGCTTACGTTTCTTTGTTTCTTATCAGCTCAAAATGCCGCCCAAAAGAACCCCCGCACAGATCCAAGCTTCTGAGATGTCCCTTGATGAGGTTGCTCGTATGATTGAGCAATAAGAGGCTCTCCTTGAAGCTCTTAAAAATGTGGGAAAGGGGAATGGGAAGCTGGTGGATGCTACTCAGCTCAGCATCATCATTGCTCGCTTCAACCCTCCCACATATGAAGGGGTGGGGGAACCAAAGCTGCTCGAGAAGTGGCACCGTGAGATTGAAAGTCTCATGGAAATGGTTAAGTGTCCCGAAGACATGATCGTTGAGCAGGTAGTATACTACCTGGGAGGTGAAGCCGCCGTGTGGTGGCAAAACGTCAAGGAAGATGCTAGAGCCTATTACCAGGCTGAGGGTCTGGGAGCTATCCCGTGGGCAGGGTTGAAGAGCGCTATGAGAGAGCAGTTTGTGCCGGAGCATATCCGACATAAGATGAGATCCGAGTTTAATTCCTTCACCATGTCTGAGGAGATGACAGTCACTGAGTACTATCATCAGTTCCTAGAGCTATCTCGTTATGTTAAGGACATGCAGCTGGGACAGAGGGGTTTGGCTCTCCGTTTTGAGAGGGGTTTATCTGCCAAGACCGTGAGCCGTCTGCCAGCTGGGGTTGCTACCGACCTTAAGGAAGTGTACCTGAGAGCGGGTCAAGCTGAGAGGATGGTAGATCTCTCAAGAGAGATCAACGAGAGGTGATACGTGCATTTTATATAGGCTTTTTAGGCCTTTTCATGCACGTATTTCCATGCTTTTATCGTACTCCCTCCGTACCAATCCAAAGGTAACATAGTAAAAATAGGGGAAACCAAGAAAAGAGGATAAAAGTGGGGGCAAAAGAGGAAAACAAGCTTGTATTATTGGGTTGGTGTGTGGGGCACAAGTTGGTATTTATGTAAATATAAGGAGGAAATAAGGGTATTATTGTCAATTTACAGTCCATTTATAGTATGTTACCTTTGGATTGGTACGGACACTTTAGGCAAGTGTTACCTTTGGATTGGTACGGAGGGAGTAGTTTATACTACAAAATGCCCCGAATATGCTACTTTGGTTTGTTTTGTCTTATTTGCAGGAATGAACCAGAAAGTAGTGAAATCAAGCTTGACAAGGCAGGCTAAATTTGACACGTCTGTCGTGTACCTGTCAAAAATAAACTAACTAAACTAACTATATAGCTAGGGAAGTCAGGTCGATCTGCACAGGGAGGCAGGATATTTGTAGAAGTCCGTCTATTTGGTCACAAATGGGGGGGGGGGGTTGTTTGAATTGTTTTCTAAACTACTAAGTATAAAGGAAAGAGAAATAAAGAGCAAGAGCAGTAAAGGCAAGAAATAAGTTTAAACTATCAGATAAAGAGGGACATGTCAGGATTTCGGTTCACTACGGTAGTCCAGTGACTCAGCTGTAAATGACTCAGACGAATTAATGTAAGACGGATGTTGAAAGGTCCTTTCGGTCCACTTTCTATCCTAAAATACCACTAACTTAACTTTCATTCTCGTCAGGGTACACAAATTTTGGCGCCGTTGCCGGGGAGGCAATTGCCCTATTTGTTTTCGTTCCGTTTATTTTATCCGTCTCAGGGAATTTTTATTCCTTGAGGCAGTTCTTATTCATTTTCTTTCAGTGTTGTTTATGCCCAGGTCAGACAGGTTTGAATTAGTTTCAGCTGATTCAGAGCCAGAAAGATTATTCAGGCATAGACTCCGTCTGCAGAGAAAATCACGAAAGGAAGACTTAAGTACTTTCGAGCCAGAGCTACATCACTCTCTTTTCGAAGACAGTCCGATTTCTAGAGTAAAGATGCCTAAGCTTTCCAGTCATTCTGTGCCTAAAGCATCCTCTATTCCAAAGGGTTTCAATCTCCAGACTGAGGATGGGAATACATTCGACATCCGCCTTTCTTATATCAATCTGGTGGAGAAGAATATCTATAGAGGTGTGGCTGGTGAAGACCCGAGGAAGCACATGGAGGTCTTTACAAACTATTGTTCTACTATCCCCGCTACTAAGGGGGTAACTCAAGATAAGATTAAGGAGGTTCTATTTCCTTTCTCTTTAGCCGATTCAGCCAGGGAGTGGCTGACTGACTTGGACCGCACAATTTCTTTGGGGTTCTGATTGGGAGTCTCTTGCTCTTGCATTTTACAAGAGATATTTCCCTCCACAACGCACCAACCTGCTGAGGGCCAAGATTACCAGTTTCAGACAGGCTCCCGATGAAAGTTTCTATGAGGCGTGGTCGCAATTCAAGAAGTTGGTGAGGTCTATTCCTCACCATGGTTTTGACCCATGGTTCCTAGCTAATCAGTTCTACAATGGGTTGTATGACGACCAAAGAGCCATACTTGATGCGGCATCTAGTGGGAGATTCCAGGAAAACACCGATGATGATAAGGGATGGTCCCTTATTGAAGAGATGGCGAATCACAGTGCTGAGTATGGCAACCCGAGGGATGGGATTAGAACAGTTCATGCAGTTGATAAGCAGGTTTTGGCTCAGCTGGAGACCATGAATGCTAGATTTGACAAGTTGGAGCTACAAGCTGCTGGGAAGCCTCAGATGGTCCATGTTTTTACTAGAGGAGAGATCGTCACATGTGAGAGATGTGGGAGTAATGATGGCCACACTGCTGTTGGCTGTCTTGTGGAGAAGGAACAAGTCCTTGCCTTTCAGCAATATAGGCAAGGAGGGGGTTCCTATTACAACAACCAAGGGGTAGTCCATCCCAATTTGAGGTGGACTAGTCAAAATGTGCTCAATCCTACACCTCCTCTGCACCAGCAGCAGCCTTATGTTCCTCCACACAAGAATCAACAAGGCTTTCAAAAGCCTCCTTCCTTTACTCCTCCTAATCACGGTGCATCATCTTCCGGTGGGGTGAGTGAAATTGGTGAGATTAAGTCTATGTTGCAAGCTTTTACGAAGCAGTGGCAGCTGAGTGATCAACAGAAAGATGCGTCCATTAAGGCACTTGAAACTCAAGTTGCCCAACTAGCCACTAACCAATCTTCAAGAAAGCAGGGTCAATTACCGACTCAAAACGAGAAGAATCCACATGAGACGGTGAACCTGATAAATTTGAGTAGCGGTCGTTCGTATGAGGGACCGGAAATGCAAAAATCAGACCCAAAGAAGGCTATAACTGATGGTGAACAGTGTTCTGGCGAAGAAAATGAGCTCACGGCAAAGAAAGTGCTCGATCGACTGGTTTCTGGTAGTCGATCGAGCAGATTTGGCGATGAAAATGGTCGATCGAGTAGTTTTTCTACTCGATCGAGTGAACAGCAAAATGGAGTTGCTCGATCGAGTGAAAATTTCACTCGATCGAGTGATATTGATAAAGATTCTACTCGATCGAATGGGTATTTTGATCGATCGAGTAGTTTTGATGACGGGAAGCTTATTCGAGAGCCTGCTAGTGCTCGTTTAAGCGATAAATCACCGGAAAGACCTCGTTCGAGAGGTAAGAAGCGTCCAAAGGATACAGAACTTGCTCCGGGTGATACATTGGAAGAGAGAAACAAGGGACTCGAGATACCTATCATGGTTCCCTTCCCAAGGCGTCTGCAGAATACTAAAGCCAATCAACAATTCGGCAAATTTGTCGAACTTCTGAAAAGCTTGGAAGTCACTGTGCCATTCACCGAGTTGCTGACAAAGGTACCCTCTTACCTTAAGTTTATGAAAGAAATTTTATCGCGTAAGAGGAATATTAGTGATAGTGAGACCGTAGCTTTGACTGAGGTGGGGTCAGCCCTATTTCAAAATAAGTTACCTCCTAAGCAGTCAGATCCGGGTAGTTTTTCAATTCCGTGTCATATCGGTACCTATTTGATTGATAACGCGCTATGCGATCTAGGCGCTAGCGTGAGTGTCTCACCATTGTCTCTGGCTAAGAGACTTGGTTTGACAAAGCTGAGTTGCACCAACATGACAGTCCAGATGGCGGACCGTAGTATATCACGGCCACTAGGTATAGTAGAAGACGTACCTGTTCAGATCGGGAGGTTCTTTATTCCCGTTGATTTCGTTGTCTTAGACATCCCCGAGGATGAACACACCCCTATTATTTTAGGGAGACCATTTTTGTCTACTGCCCGTGCAGTAATAGACGTTGGGGGTAAGACTTTGACCTTTCGGGTAGGGGGACGAGGAGCCGATTTTTCATCGTCTAAGTTCCGGAGGGCTCCCATGCAAGCTCAGCCTTGCAATGCCCTCTCTTCTATTGACCCTATTATTGCCACTCCAGATGAAAATTTGGAGTATTGTGCTGCTATTGTTACCCCTCCGCCTCAGATTGAGAGCAAAAAGGAGGAAAGTTCGTCTGTTTTCCTTGCTGCAGGTACAGATGAGAGCAATGAAGGAGCTGTCAAAGGGTGTTGTGCAACTACTGTCAATCAAACTGGAAGTGAGGATGCCAAAGATGGTGATAGAGGAGCAAGGATGAGGAAAGTTCGAGCTTATGTAGATGTGAACTATTCCCCTCCTAGAGAATTAAATTATTCAAATTCAAGCTCATGGAAGTTGAAGAGGACAATCAACGTTGCTGAGATGACGTCCTCCAGTCAGGAGCCCTCCAAGGGGCTACTGAATTGCATTGGGAATTGAGCGGGGAAATGCCCCGTGTAACACCTTGTAATAAATAATTTTTGAATTTTCCGTTGAATTTGTTTTATTGCTTTAAATTAGGACAATTAGCTTTTAGACAATTTTAGCGTAGATTTAAGACTATAGACTGTCCCTATGCGTATTTGGTATTTTGGGATATTTTTGCACGTGTTTTTATGCAGGTTTGGGGAAGTTTTACGCAAATATAAAGGAAGGAAGACGAAATTCAAGAGCTTACGCGAGAAAAGAGCTCGATCGAGTACTTTTTGTACTCGATCGAGTGAAAATATGGTCGATCGAGTGCTTCTTCCAATCGATCGAGTAAAGCATAAAAGGGGACTTCTCGATCGAGTAGAATTCTACTCGATCGAGTGACTGGATCATCAAGAGTCCTCGATCGAGTAGTTTAAAACCACTTGATCGAGTGGATTCGCAAAAGACGCAGGGAGTTGTTCCTTAAACTCTTTACTTTTGCTTCTAATTTCATTTTATCCCTAATTTTCGACTAACCCCTCCCTTATTTGCGATCAAAACTCCCCCAAACCTTCAATTTTCTTGCCTATATACCAAATCCGCCACCTACAATCTGTTGCTTGCTAATTAATCTCTCATAGCCCCTTAATTTCCCCTTGTTTCGTGCTCATTTTCACGGTTTTAAAGAGGGTCTAGGGTTTGCGGTTTTTCGATCGAAAAATCGTCTTTTCGTGCTTGTTCTTTGAAGATTATTTGCAATTTGTAGGTTATTCTCGTCAAGTAAGTAATTCCTCTACCTTCATTGCATTTTGATTTCATTACTTTTGCATTTTTATGAGGAAAAATGGAATTAGGGTTTCGAAATTGTTGGGACAGTCTTTTATGGATTAGATTCATTTTCTTGTGTACTCTATACGAAATCATCGTTTTGATATTTATATATTTTGTTTTTCATGTGGAGTTGAACGACAATTTTTGAACACCACAAAGTGAACTGAACAAACATTATATTTTGGTCCTTAATTGCCCACGTGAGCTGATAACTCTGGCAATTATTTTGTGACGTTGGTTGATGGTGGGTTCAACGAGCCATAAGTCAAACGGTTGACTGACCAATCACAGAGGTGAGTTATACGGATATCTCGTAGGACACAATTGTGACAACGACGTGGAGTCCTAAATGTTTTATAAACATTCGGTGCCAGGTCGTGGAATTAGGGTTCCCATGGAATTAACATGCCCTTCATGCTTATCTTGTCGTAATGGTTTAGTGAGAGGATCTGCTATATTATCATCTGTAGCAATCTTTTCTATCACTACCTCCTTTTGCTCCACGTAATCTCGGATTATATGAGCTTTCCGTTGTACATGTCTAGACTTGTTGCTAGACTTAGGCTCCTTAGCCTGGAAGATGGCACCTCTATTGTCGCAATAGATGGTGATCGGGTCATTCGAACTAGGCACTACAGATAGTCCTTGTAGGAATTGACGCATCCATATCGCTTCCTTTGCGCCTTCGGACGCGGCGTAGTACTCGGACTCGGCCGTAGAATCTGTAACACTTTGTTTGGAACTCTTCCGGTGATCTGCAGCGCCATTAAGAGTAAAAACGAATCCAGATCGGGATTTCGAGTCATCTCGATCCGTTTGGAAGCTAGCATCTCGAATCGGTTGCGCATAGCTTTTCATTGCCTCCATAAGTCAATGCCCAATCTTTAGTCCTCCGTAGGTACTTAAGAATGTTCTTGACAGCCATCCAATGTGATTCACCTGGATGCTGTTGGAATCGACTCGTCATACTCAATGCATATGCCACGTCCGGACGTGTGCATATCATGGCATACATGATTGATCCTATAGCCTAGGCATAAGGAATCCGTGTCATGCGCTCTTTCTCTTCCGGTGTCTCTGGTGCCTAAGACTTGCTCAAATGCACCCCTGGAGCCATAGGAAGAAACCCCTTTTTGGAGTTAGTCATGCTGAATCTCTCTAGTATCTTGTCTATATAAGACTCCTGACTGAGAGATAACATCCGACGTGGTCTATCTCGATAGATACGGATGCCCAAAATTCTTTGTGCCTCACCCAGATCTTTCATCTGGAAATGGTTCTTCAACCATACTTTTACCGAAGTTAAGAGAGGTATGTCATTCCCAATCAGGAGTATGTCATCAACATACAATATTAGGAAGACAATCTTGCTCCCACTCGACTTGATATATAGACATGGTTCCTCGACCGATCGAGTAAATCCATTCTCTTTTATCACTTGGTCGAAACGATGATTCTAACTCCGAGAAGCTTGCTTAAGTCCATAAATGGAACGCTTAAGCTTGCACACTTTCTTAGGATGTTCAGGATCGATGAAACCTTCGGGTTGTACCATGTACAACTCTTCCTCCAAATAACCGTTTAAGAAGGCGGTTTTCACATCCATCTGCCAAATTTCATAGTCATGAAAAGCGGCAATCGCTAAGATAATCCGAATGGAACGCAGCATGACTACGGGTGCAAAAATTTCATCATAGTGCAAACCTGGCACTTGGGTGAAATCTTTAGCAACTAGTCGTGCTTTATAGATATCTTGTTGACCTTCCACAGAATGCTTTATCTTGTAAAGCCATTTGCATTGAAGGGGACAAACCTTAGCAGGTAATTCAACAAGATCCCATACGTTGTTCTCATACATGGAGTCCATCTCGGATTGCATGGCCTCAAGCCATAGCTTTGAGTCGGAACTAGTCATGGCACCTTTATAGGTTGCGGGTTCACTACTCGTTAAGAGCAGAATGTCATCTATGTCATGTTCCTCAACCATACCAATGTATCTGTCCGGAGGAATAGAGACTCTACCCGACCTCCTAGGTGGAATATTCACCGCAGCCGGGATTGAAGGAACTGGTTCCTCCAATGGTTGCTCGGCATTTGGTTCTGGAATCTCCGACAGCTCGAAGGTTCTATTACTCTTCGCGTTCTCGAGAAATTCCTTCTCTAAGAATGTCGCACTAGCCGCAACAAATACACGTTGTTCGGTTGGCGAATAGAAGTAATGACCAAATGTTACTTTAGGATAACCTATAAAGTATGTCTTGACCGATCGCGGGCCGAGCTTATATTCGTGTCTCCACTTGACATAAGCCTCGCAGCCCCAAACCCGTATAAAGGACAAGTTAGGGACTGTTCCCTTCCATAGTTCATATGGAGTCTTGTCACATGACTTTAGACGGACTTGGTTAAGTATTAGAGCGGTGACGATTTAAGAGCATAACCCCACAATGAATCGTGCAATACGGTGTGACTCATCATGGATCGAACCATATCAAGTAGTGTTCGATTTCTCCGTTCGGACACACCATTCAACCGAGGTGTTCAGGTGGAGTTAATCGTAAGACAATCCCGAGTCCTTAAGGTGTTGATCAAACTCGTGTGAAAGATACTCGCCACCACGGTCTGATCGTAGTGTTTTAATCTTTCTACCCAGTTGGTTCTGTACCCGATTCTGGTATTCTTTGAATTTCTCAAAGGACTCACTTTTATGCTTCATTAAGTAGACATAGCCATATCTACTTAAATCGTCCGTGAAAGTGATAAACTACCTATAGCCTTATCGTGCGGTGATTGACATAGGTCCACACACATCCGTATGTATGAGTCCTAATAGGTCAGCAGCGCGCATTCCAACACCTTTGAAGGAAATTCGAGTCATCTTACCAATGAGACATGATTCACACGTGCCAAATGATTGAAAATCAAAGGCCGAGATAGCTCCATTCTTTATGAGAAATGTTTTTACGCGTTTCTCATTAATGTGTCCCATACGGCGATTGCCATAGATAAGTTTGATCTTTGTCACCAACCTTTAACTTTTTATTCATTACGTGCAATATTTCAGTGGTCTGATCTAAAACATAAATTCCATTCATGGAGACTGCCTTGCCATAAATCATATCGTGTAATGAGAAAATGCAGCTATTATTCTCTATTACAAATAAAAAACCAAGTTTGTCAAGTGCGTAAACCGAAATAATGTTTTTGGATAGATGGTACATAATAGCAGATTATATAAAAATAACTCAAATCCGCTAGGAAGCTGGATCACATATGTTCCCCTCGAGACGGCAGCCACTCGTGCTCCATTCCCGACACGCAGGTCCACCTCACCCTTTACGAGGGGTTCGATGTTTCGGAGCCCCTGCACATGATTACATAGATGAGAACCACAACCAGTATCTAGTACCCAAGTTCCGTAACTTGCATGGTTAATCTCAATCATATGAATAAAAGTAGAAGAAGAAGAAGACATACCAACAGGAGTAACGCGACCTGCTTTTATGTCCTCATGGTATACAGGACATGTACGCCTCCAATGCCCAGTCTTGTGGCAATGGTGGCATTCCATGTTACCGGTCTTGCTCTTTGTCGCGCCTGGTGAGGTGCTCGACTCACCAGGCCCACTCTTACCTGATCCCGACTTCTTAAACTTCGGTTTGCCTACTGCTAGGTCTGCCTGAGCTTTGCCCTTACCCTTGCCCTTGTTTGACACAACGAGAACATCCTGTTTCATGCTCCCACTAAACTTCATGTCCTTCTCGGTCTGCACGAGAAGGGAGTGTAGTGCATGAGGACTTTTCTTCAAATCATTCATATAGTAATTGGCTCTGAAGAGCGCAAAACCATCATGGAGTGAATGAAGCATGCGGTCAATCACGATGTTCTCACTGATCTTACAATCAAGTGCCTCCAGTTTCTCAACATTCTCAATCATGCTGAGAATGTGTGGGCTAACCGGTTGGCCCTTCTGGAGTTTCGCCTCAAAGAAGCGACAGGTACGCTCATAGGTCACGATTCTCGGTGCTTTCGAGAATTCCTTAGTGAGCGTGGTGAAAATCTTGTTTGCACCTTGGGCTATGAAGCGTTTCTGCAAATTGGATTCCATTGCAAAAATGAGTACGCTCTTTATCGCACCCGCTTCCATGACGAAATCGCTATACGTGGCGATCTCGTTAGCTCCAGCCGTGGGGCCTGGGTTTGGCGGGATGGGCTCTACCAGATATTTGAGCTTCCCGTCAACAATGGCAGCATTCCGTAATGCCGCCTCCCAGTCCGCGAAGTTTGATCCATCATTCTTCAGTCTAGTAGACTGATTCATCTGATTCATGAAGATCCGAAGCCAGGACTCACGGTCCAATGTGGCACTTGGCATTGGGTCGTTCATACGGCCAGCCATTTTGTTATTCGTAGTTTAAATGATCGTGATCTACACTGAAAAAGAAAGGAAAAACAAAACGAAATAAGCAACTCATCGAGGTGATTTAAGTCTATTTAAAATTCATTTTAACGTGTAGACTCATTGCACTTGTATAATCGATCTACCTCAAGAATTATACAAATGATCCCAAGACTCAATTTCTGTAAATTGATAAGCCTACTGTTTGGCTAGTTCTACCGTTAGAACTCTCGGTCGATAGATTTCCGTAAATCCTATCTATAGTCCACCATAATCACAGGATCGTACGAGTGACCATAGTGTTGAGATAAAATAGGTCAATCAGTTCCAACTTACCCGACGTAGAAGGGGTCATACTATGCCTACCGACGAAGAAAGGATTCATTGGAGTTTGATCTATAAAGACTATTCTCAATTTTTGGTTATACGAGGAAGATCCCATCAACTTAGTTTTAATTCATTTTAAGTGAACGAAAAACTAGCATTACGTGAATGAATTAACTTAGGTGATGGCTTATAAAGACCGTGTGACATCTGTATGTCAAAGAAAACTAACGCGCAACCTCTATATGAGTCAGTTTTCATGCAAATATTAGGTGGTTTGGTTTTAGGCGGAATATGATGCAAACTATCGTTACGATGAAAAACATAAAAAAAACAAAACGTAAATAAAAGTCCTAGTGTGGCCTATCCTAGCAAAATGAACATAATACAACTTTGGAATCCACCGTTGGACCCGAGAAGCTTGTCTTGATGTTCCATCTTGATCCATGTAGCGGGAGTGAGCATCCGATTCTCCATCTTTGGTCTTCTCAAAATTACAATTTAAAATTTACAAAATATAAACCTATTTACATTCTAAATTAAAACTGTAATTACAAAGAAAAATCCAAAACGGAGATGCGAGATCTCAAAATACAACCAAGACCGTGTTCCATCATTACGGTAACACGTTCTACTAAGGCCACACTAAGTTACAATCGTTTGTAAAATTAAATACGTAATAAAAACATTCATGGCATTCAAAAGTAACGATAAATAAAAATGCATCAACTAAAACAAAATTTATTCGTGACATAATTCCGTAATTATGTTAAATTTATCCAAACCACCTTTTAACGATTAAAATTATGTGACAAAACCGCTTCTATCAACTTAATTTTAATTCATGATAATCCGTTACTTTAAATTGCTTTAAAATAACTAAATGGTACGTGAGTGAACCGTTTCACTATCAAGCGAGTGTACAACATCCGTATAATGTACATATTATGGCCCAAAAAAAAAAAATTTGGAACAAAAAAATCCAGCACGGCTAAAAGAAAAAACCGAAATTTTTTTTTTCTTGTGGGGTAATATCCGTATAAAACCCTTAAAATTAAGGACTATAACGCAATTTTAACATGTGATTAATTGTCATAAACGAAAAATACAAGAGAAACGATAAAGGTATAAGAATCAACCTTGGGTCCTGTGAATTTCGGCCTAAGAACAGAAATCAAAATAGATTTCCTCCTAATCGTTGCACCCAAGACCGTCTGAGACTATGCCCCTTGTGCTAGAAATTACTCTCTAATTGCCTTGCAATATTGAGAGAGTTTTTGTGAGTTTTTCTGATGTGAGATCTAGGTTTTCAGAGAGAAATGCTCCAAAAACCTAATTTTTGTGCAAATGAAATGAATTAGGTCAAAAGGAGAGAAGGCCTCTCCTTTTGTTTCACTCGTCCAAACCGCGACATAGGGAGGGAGTGGGCTTTCCACTTTCTCCTTATTTTAACTCGTGGTCCGACTCGTTTCGCTAAAATGTATATGACGGGTTATAATTATAAATCGTCATCCGTCATCGGATATTAAAATATCAATTAGTAACATGACTCAGTCGATATATTAATACTTGTCCGACAATGACAATATTATATAATTAATTAATTCAATATACATTAATCAAATATAATCGTTTATATTCAATTTACGAATTAACCGCTTAATTCACCTTAGCCAATATTATTTAATCCGTATTAAATAATTATCTCAACATCGCGTTTGACTAATTATTAGTCAATAACTCCGACTAACCGCTTAGTCATATTAGGCATCAATATGACTGTATTTTTATACCGTCACATCTCTCAAACGTATCCTATAGGTGTGACTTTTAGGGACCAGTTGATCACCGCCATCTGTATGACAATAACGTCAAACTTATCTAGCAAGCCAACCGTTATTGATAAACGTGGACCAACTGATAAAAACACAAAAGTATTCCCTTTGATCCTTTTAGAGATTTATATGTCATCGCACTAACTGGAGGACACCGGCTCCAACATTTACTTACCTTTGTTTGCCCTTACTTGTCTTGCTTGATGATCAATCCCCATTCCTCGCTGTTGTTGCTTGTTTAAATTCGAATATTGCGCGAGATTTCGCGATTATGGGTGTTCCAGTCGAATTTTTCGACTGTCAGACGGGTTTATATGCTTTCATGCCTTAATTAACCTCAGTTGTTGCTTACTTGCTATTGTTGTTAACTGCTATCCCGTTCCCTATCACTATTTGCATGCTATGATTCGAATTTTCTGAGGAATGTTGGGAATTTCAAGGGTTGAAGTCGAATTTTCGACTGTTGGGGATTCACATGCCGTCTCTGCTGGTTTTTCATGCTGTTTTAGCCACTGTTAGCCGCTGTCTTCTTATCATGTCCCCTGCCCCTTGTTAACAGGATGAAGTCTAGCTCATTGTCTTCTACCAGTACCACTTCTAGCCTGTCCTTGAGTGAGACGGTGGCCCCTGCTGTTGCCACCGCCTCCACGTCAGTCAGGACTGCAGCCCCAGTGTTCCTAGTTTCAGCTGCAGGTACAGTTTTCGCTCCAGCTAGCTCTGCTGCTAGCTCAGTTCAGGCTGCCACTTCCTCTACGGTCACCACCACTGCTAGCACTGATGCTAGTCTCTCTTCAGTGGTGGCCACATCAGCCACTCCTTCTACACCAGCCATTGTTTTCACGTCCGTGGTGCACTCGCCAGCAGCCGCAGATGCCTTTAGAGCAGCCCTGGTTCCTCACACCGTCGCTGCACGGGCTTCTGCTTTGAGTTCCAGAGGACGGGGCCGGTTTTGTGGACACACTAGAGCTACACCAGCTCCTGTTACCTCCACCTCTTCCGCTCCTAGCACTTCTACAGCTGCTGCTCCTTCTACTTCTGGCACGGTCACGGTTCGAGGGGACGTTTCCCTCGACCCTCACCCATACTATCCGCAGGTACATTTTGTTAACGCTTTACATCACAAGAAATTTTATAACCTGTTGCGCTATGTGTTTATACCTTCCCGATTTCTAGAGAAATCGGCACTTGTGAGACTCGGCATTTACGAGTCAGTTTGTGACTTACTACGGGGCTTCTCCTCTCAGATTTTACCATACAATATCAGACGATAATTTTCTACTGTTCTTTGTTTCCTCTCTTTCCGGATTTATTACTGTAACTCTTTCTCTCCCTTTTCTCCTTAATTTATTTAATGTTTATTGTTCTTACTTCCTTTATTCTTGTTCTTCTTTATTCTATGTCTAGCTAAATTCCTCTACTAGGATTAGGTGATTCAATAGACCGATGTTAATTGCTAATTAGGTTATTAGATCTGTCGTTGTAGTTAGGTCTATGTTGTTAATCACTGCTATAACTGTATCCTCCTAGTTGATTCGAAGCAATTAGCCTTTTAATTTTGGTAAGCCTTGACCTGGACCGAAAGGTTGGAAGGGGTGAGACTTGAAGTGAACAATATGATGCTTTAGTGAGGGCGAAAGTTAAGCTAATAGTATTTTAGGTCGAATTGAGACCGAACGGAGATATTCATTGCCCCTTAGACCGACACATCGACTGATCTGTGACCTTAACTGCAATTGACTGACGTTCATTGATGACCCGAAATCCTAGTTTTCTCCCTTCCTTGTTAATTTCTCTTATTCCCTTTCCTCTTGCCTTAATCTTGTAGTTTAGTCAAAACAATTCAAACCCCCACACTGTGACATTAGACAGGCCGAGTAGACAAGTGAATATTGACCGCCTCCCTGTGGAGATCGACTCTACTTACCGCTGACTTCTGTTAGTAGTACTTAGGTATTTATTTTTGGTACATAACGACTGTATCAAATTTTGGCGCCGTTGCCGGGGAGTGACCCGTGAGAGTCCATTATTAAAGGTCTTGCAAGGTCGACGGTTCAGCTTTATTATAAACGTCTTACAACTCGTTTGCATTTGACTGTTTGCTATAAGTGTTAGTTGCTTGCATTAAATTGGTTTAAGTGGGCATTTGTAGCTAGCTCTGAGTTATCTTTTCCGTTCAATTAGTTTGCATTTAGTTTACTCGAGGACGAGTAAAGGTTTGGTTTGGGGAGATTTGATACGTGCATTTTATATAGTCTTTTTAGGCCTTTTCATGCACGTCTTTCCATGCTTTTATCGTAGTTTATGCTACGAAATGCCCCGAATATGCTACTTTGGTTTGTTTTGTCTTATTTGCAGGAATCAACCAGAAAGTAGTGAAATCAAGCCTTTTACCGTCCGTTTAGCATGCATTTGGAGGAAGAGTGAATTTGGAGCGGGAATGTAGCTATTTTGAGATGCGCAAAGAAGAAAGATAACTAGGCGAGCAAAGGAAGAACTTCAAATTGCTAATGCCGACTTTGAAGAGCCATATCTTGAGTTCTACAACTGATATTCAGGCGATCCCAAAGATGAAAGCTTGTCCTCTTAGCTTTCCAACGCCACCAGAATCGCCCTGTTTGCCCAAGTAACGAAGAAATGGCAGCCGTTTGAAGTTCAGTGCGCAAAGCAGGAAATTGTTGCTGGAAAGTACTCGATCGAGTACAATTTTACTCGATCGAGTCCTTTTTTTTCATTCTTTTTTCGATTTCTTCTTTTCTTTTCTTTTTTCGTATTGCTTTTTCAAATTCTTTTTTTTCTTTTTTTTTCTTTTTCACGTCTTTTTTCATCATCCTCCCTTTCTTCTTAGATTACCAACTCCAAATCAACAGAAAACGAGCCAAACTTGGCACAATGAAATATATACCGCAAAACATACACTAAACTAGCTTGACAAGGCAGGCTAAATTTGGATGTAGCTAAGGGTCGATAGGCAAATTTGGCTAATGTGGAGTTAAATGGGTAAAAATGAAAGAAAAGGGAATGTAAGCACCTCCCTGCATGTGACACCAACCCCTAACCCGAATGTATACAGGTAAAAAGTAATTGAATTTCATAAATGTGCAAATTAATGAACATGTTATGCAAGGAGTACTACTCTCAATCCTACATAAAACCGGTCATAAATGACACCAGTTTATAAGGCTCTAAATCTTAGAAATTATAAGTAGGTTGCCAAAATTTCAGGTCAAGTCTATATGTCCAACTAAATTTTAACATTAACTCGTAGATATGCAAAAGACAAATGTTGAGTTTATGGATTCAAGTACCTAAGAGGGGGAGGGGGTGAATTAGGTACTCTTTTAAAAATTTTAACTTCAACTTTATTGGATTAAAGTAAGTTAAGTGAACAAAAGAGATTAGAGGATACTTTGAATAATATTGAAAGATTGAACAAGTATCACAATGAATGTTTGCTGAAGTATGAAAGCAACAATTGTTCTGACTGTATCTATTTGTCTCAGTTTGTGGAGTATTACTGCAGACCAAATACGACAGTATGGTGAACTGTTACTTCTAAGTTTAAGCGAAACAAAACAAACAAAGTAAGAAAGCAGCGGAATTAAAGAGATAAACAATGAACACGAGTTTTTGAATTGGTTCGGCAAATACTAAAGTGCCTACGTCCAATCTACCTTTTTATTACTTTCCTTTAGTGATCTACTCCGACAACTAAAAGACCCTTGTAATAAAAGACGCCAACCTACTCCGGTTGCAAAGCTAGTACAAGAACTACTCCGTTCTATGACAAGCTAACTCGCAATCTACTCCGATTGCCAACTCACAACCTACTCCGGTTGTCAAGAGTAAAAGACTACTCCGTCCTAAACTCTTCTAACACACTTAAAATGTAAAGGATCAAGTTTCCACTAACACATTCTTAACAAAGAATAGAGGTGGACAACTTTTACAAGATCAACACTTTTAAGCAAGAGAGTTTAGTATATAAAAGCAACAGTGGCCACGACTGTAGAAACTGAAAGACACTTGAAGACTTTTAAAAGTATTTTGCAAAAGAACACGGTTTTAAGCTATTAAAAACACTTTGCAAAACATGAAAGAATTAATTCAGAAAGTCTTGGGGATTTATGAAGATAGGACACGGTATTTATAGAGGAGGTAGTGAAGGGGGTTGCTAGGGTTTTGAAGGGTCAAAGGTTTTGCATGTGAGGAGCAATGGTAGCCATTCAAAAGCTTGCACCAAAATGGAGTCTTTTGCATAGGTAAGAATAGAGAAAGAAGGATAGAAGAATACCCTTAAATGCTCATGTAAAATCAGAAAACAAAGAATGAAAGACAAGTCACAAGAGACAAGTTATCACCAAAATGGCAAAAATCAACTTTTGTTTTCTTAAAAACCAAGGGATTGAATTTGCACAAAGAGGAAACATTTTGAATAATTCAAACCACTCTTCATTGGATACTACCTCCTTAATAAAATCAGATTTTTATCTTTGAAAATAGGAGTCACGAGAGAGCATTTGAAAGATAAAAAGATCTTCAAGTTCTTACGAGTCATGGCAAAGTCCACTCAGCTGTTTGCTTGTTAAAGCAACAGTCATCTGGACTGTTTCTATTACTCTACTATACTTAACTTTCTCACTTGTACATTAGATGACACTTGACTAATTTACAAAGGGATGATTAACAACTTCAATACTTCTTAATCCAAGCTTGATTACGTCATTAGTCCTGAAAAGGTAAACTAAGATAATACAAATCAAATGGGCATGTTATCATCAACATAAGGAACCCAACAAATTCCCCCTTTGATGATGACAAGCCCCAAACGAATGTATAAGCAATGTAAACACCTTAATTCAAGAGTTTTAACAAGTAAGATCAAATGATAGAGAAGGGACAATATTACCTTACCAAGGGCAAAAGCTAGAATCAAACTATCAAGACAATTTTACATTGCCCCAAACAAGAATCAAGCTAAGAAGGTTAGACAAGCCATTAGTTTAATTAATAAGCAAAGAGATTCAAAGCATGAGTTTACCTTTTCCCCCTCTTGACATCATCAAAAGGATAGGGATGTCACAAGCATTAGAGTGCAGATTTTTCACAAGAAAACACAAAAAGACACATGGAAGTGTGACAAGGTAACAAGGTCAACATTAACAAAGATTAAGCATAAGCTAACCAAAGTTCAACATAGCTAAATAGAGTTTAAAGTACACCACCAAGTGTTCAAAATAGCAAGTAATAAAACATAGTCTTAGAAAGGCACAACCACGGGTGGAACAAAATAGAGGGATACGGGTAAAAGGTTAAAGGGCCGAGAGGGACTGGAAAGGCTAAGGAGAGGAGGCTTGTTCACCATCCGAGCCACTACCCAACGGATCATCATCCACATTAACATCTTCACCAACCTCTTTTGTGGACACAAGAGTGGAAATAATATCCACCTCTCCACGAATGAGGTCCAAAGTAGAGGCAAGGGCCGAAATAGCCAAGTCCTTTTGGCGAGCATCTTCCCTAATCCACGCACCCAACTCGCCTACGACAAAGATTAAGCACGTCCCGCATATTACCCGAGTTACCTTGACTTGATGACCCAACTTCCGGGTCCTTCTTGATTTTCACAAAGAATTAGTTCATCATTCTCAATTTTGATCAACATCTTCCCCATTTGCCCATCACTCATGGTATCACACATATCCAACGAACCCAAGCTAGTATTCACTAAAACCCCATGTGCCTTGAGCACAACCGATAGCCACATTCCATAGGGTAAATGAATCAAGCTAGAAGAAGGTCGACGAAGCTTAGTCGAGATAAGATGGAAACGTTTAAACATAAGCCCAACTAGGTTCACCTTTTTGTGGGTAGCAATGTGATAGATTAAGTATTGTAAGGCAATGGTGAGTTTTCCTCTATCACCCGAAGGATAAATGGAGCGACACAACATGTTAAAAATGATTCGAAGAGGAGGTGGAATTTGGGTGTTGCTCACGGGTCCGGGGGAGACAGTTTTGGGACAAACGGTTTGAGCGATGCTAAGAGGTGAGGCATATGGTAAGGCTACCCAAGTTTCGGAGGGGAGGTTGTCATAGCCTCCGACTGGAATATTAAGAGAGAGCGAAATCGATTGAGTCATTTTAGAGGCTTACCGTTCACCTTAGTGTAACAAAATCACGTGATTTATCAACCCGTACCGTAGCAAAGAATTGAATTACTTCACTCACAAATACCGGCTCACGCATTTCCAGTAATTTCTCCCAACCTTGAGCTAAAACCATATCACGGACAGAGTGGAAAGCCGGCGGCTCGAACCAGTTTTGATTATACACCCGAGGAGAGTGAATTGCTTTAATGTTCATCAACCTTTCACAATTTTTGTAAATGGAGGTAGGAAGGTCGAGACTCTCAAGGTGCGCCCAAACAGTGACTAGATCCCATTTCGAGGTTAGGGAGACCGGATCAGAGGGAGCAAGGTAGACAAGTTTTTTCTTTGAAGTTTTCGATTTTTTTCGGGTAGGTTCATTTTGATTTTCAATTGGAATATCAACACTGGGATTATCAATGTTACTTTGTTCAACATTTTCAGAGATTGGGGGTAATTGAGAGGATGGGGCTTTTTCTTTCCTTTTGTTGTTTTTCTTTGCCGGAGTCGGGTCAGACTCGCCGGATTTCGATGGATTATCATTCAGGTCAAATTCGGTTTCATCTTCAACATCTTCAACCATAACAGTAACCGGTTCAGAGGAGGAGCTCGGAGTAGTGGAGCTTTTCTTCCGACCACCACGAGTGCGTCTTCCTACCATTGAGGCGATGGGAGTGTTGTCGGATGATGGTGGATCAGTGGGTTTTGGTGATGGTTGAGGGCTAGGTGGATCTGGGTTTGTTGAAGTCGGGTTTGAGGTTTGTGGAGGAAAGGCGTAAGAAGTCTTGGCAGGAGGCATGGTTGGAGTTGGTGATGTCGGTGGGTTGGATGTGACAGGGGAGGTAATTTTTGTGGGTTTGATAGGAGTGTTAAATGATGTTTTTACCATGGTGGGTTAGGATAGGTGATATTAGGAAGTTGTGGATTTGGGAGATGAAGGGTTAATGGGTTTTGGTGGTTTGGACGGGTAGAGATAGGTAGGAAAGTTAGGGTAGTTAATGGCCCATTTAATGTGGTAAGCAAAGTAGTTGGTCTGTCTAGACACATTCAATCACTCGAAATAAAAACACGAAGTAGCATATAATAAACGTAAATTTAGATATGAGGTTGAGTGATTACCGACTCACAAATACGGTGTCAATTTTGGTCCAAACATGATGTCAATGCACTTAGAACACTTAATAACATATATCCAAATTTAATTTAATCAATTAAGAGATTGTGTAAAACTTATACTAAAAATCACAAGCTATTAATTAACCCAATTTCTAGTCTAAATTTCTCAAAATGTTCTCTTGCAAGTGGTTTAGTAAAAATATCGGCAATTTGATTTTCGGTCTTGCAAAAGATAAGTTTAATATGTCCTTTTTCCACATGATCACGAATAAAATGGTGACGAATATCAATATGCTTGGTTTTAGAGTGTTGAATAGGATTTTTGGAAATATTTATTGCACTCGTATTATCACACATTAAAGGAATGGAGTCAAAGATAATACCAAAATCCAAGAGTTGTTGTTTTACCCAAAGGAGTTGAGAACAACAATGTGCCGCACTAACGTACTCACTTTCGGCCGTAGAAAGAGCTACCGTGTTTTGTTTCTTTGAGGCCCAAGAAGTCAAGCAAGGACCCAAGAACGTTGCAATTCCGGAGGTACTCTTTCTATCTACCGTGCACCCCGCATAGTCCGCATCCGAATAACCTATAAGATCAAAAGGACAATGTAAAGGGTACCATAAGTAAAGATTTTGTGTTCCAATCAAATACCGAAGAATTCGTTTAACGGCTTTGAAATGAGATTCTTTCGGATTTGCTTGGAACCTAGCACATAAACAAACACTAAAAAGAATGTCGGGACGACTCGCGGTCAAGTAAAGAAGTGAGCCTATCATACCTCTATACACCTTATCACTAACATTCTTACCGAGTTCATCTTTGTCCAATTTGGACCCGGCTACCATAGGTGTATCATGAGGCTTACCATTAGTCATCCCAAATTTCTTAAGCATTTCCTTAATATACTTTTGTTGATGGATCATGATTCCTTCATTTGATTGTTTAATTTGGAGCCCAAGGAAGAATCCTAGCTCACCCATCATGCTCATTTCAAACTCCGATTTCATTAGTTCCGAAAAATATAAGTAAAGGAGTTCATTTGTTGCACCAAATATAATGTCATCAACATATACTTGTACAACCAACAGTTCGTCTGACTGTTGCTTCAAGAACAATGTTTTGTCAACGGAGCCTCTTTTAAAACCATTTTCAATAAGGAATTTAGACAATCTATCATACCAACATCTTGGTGCTTGTTTTAAACCATAAAGAGCTTTGTCTAATTTAAAAACATGGTTAGGCAAATCATTGTTCTCAAAACCCGGTGGTTGCTCTACAAAGACATCTTCTTCCAAATATCCATTTAAGAAAGCGGTTTTGACATCCATTTGGAAGAGTTTAATACCTTTGTGAGCCGCAAAAGCTATAAGCAATCGTATGGCCTCAAGTCTAGCTACCGGTGCATAGGTTTCATCGTAATCAATACCCTCTTGTTGGTTATAACCTTGCACCACTAGTCTAGCCTTGTTCCTTACAATTTCTCCCGAGTCATCAAGCTTGTTGCGAAAGACCCACCTAGTACCAATGACGGTACGATTAGGCGGTCTAGGGACTAAGTGCCATACCTCATTTCTTTTGAATTGATTGAGCTCATCTTGCATGGCAAGCACCAGTCCGCATCAGTCAAGGCGATTACATTTGAAGGCTCAATTTGAGATAGGAAGGCATTATGAGCACAATACTCATTGAGGTGAGCGGATTTGTTGATGGATGATCTTGTTCGAATTCCCGAGTTGAGATCACTTGTGAGATTGGTGAGTGGATGAGAGCTTTGATGTTTCCACCTTTTTGGAACAATGGTTTCTTGTTCCCCCTCACCGCATCAGCCACAAAGGATCTGTTTCCATTGGCCTCGGAAGGTTCTTCATCCTCACTGTTTTGGTTTTCTTGATTCGAGGTAGAAGCAATGATCGTTGGGTATGTTGTTGCTTCCAGAGAGGAATCAAGTACTGCGTGTTCCCCCGAGTTGTTGCTTTCCTTTGATGGCGACAGTCTCTCGTGTCTGTTGCAATTTAGTCTTTGGGAGCTTCTTCATCCGTGAACACGAAGTCTTTTCGAACAAGACCAATCTCAAATTCATCGTCCTCATCCTCATTATCATCATCCATGTTTTGTACCTGTCCAAGCACACTAGATTCATCAAAAATGACATGGATGCTTTCTTCAATTAACAAGGTTCGTTTATTGTAGACTTTATAGGCCTTGCTATGATCGGAGTACCCAATAAATACTCCTTCATCACTACGTGGATCGAACTTACCCAAATTGTTTTTACCATTGTTGTGAACAAAACATTTGCTTCCAAAACATCTAAAATAAGAAATGTTGGGTTTTCTTCCACGCAATGATTCATAAGGGGTTTTATTTAAAGTACTCCTTATCATGACACGATTATAAATGTAGCAAGCGGTATTTACCGCTTCGGCCCAAAAGTTCTTAGGCAACTTACTAGTTAATAACATTGTTCTAGCCATTCCTTCAAGGGTTCTATTCATCCTTTCAACCACACCATTTTGTTGTGGGGTTCTAGGAGCCGAGAAGTTATGGTCTACACCATTGTCATCACAATAAGCACCAAATGATGAGTTTTCGAATTCGGTTCCATGATCGGTTCTCATTGAAACAAGTTTTAAACCAAGTTTATTTTGAATCTTCTTTAACCAAATTAGAAACTCATCAAATGTCTCATCCTTAGAGCTTAGGAAGAGTGCCCAAACAAACCTAGAGTAATCATCAACAATGACACACACATAACGACTACCACCTCTACTTCTAGTTCTCATTGGTCCACACAAGTCGATATGTAAAAGTTGCAAAGGTTGAGATGTACTCATAATTCTTTTGGATTTGAAGGAACTTTTAACATGTTTACCCCTAGCACATTCATCACATACTTTATCAATTTCAAATTTTATATTAGGAATGCCTTCAACCAAATCAAGTCTTTTAAGGGTATTAAGAGTTTTTGTGCTAACATGACCAAACCTTTTATGCCATAACCAAGGATCATTGTTCATTACACTCATGCAAGACATGGTGTGACCGGATAGAGAGTTCAAATTAGTTAAGTAAACATCTTTGACACGTCTTCCTTCGAGTATTAGTTCATTAGTAGAGGCATCAAAAATTCGACACATATTAGCATGAAATTCAACAACATTACCCTTATCACAAAGTTGAGATATACTAAGGAGATTATGTTTCAAACCTTTGACAAGCCGCACATTGTCGACACAAAGTAAGGATGACTTACCAACTTTTCCAATACCAATTACTTCACCTTTCTTGTTGTCACCAAACCTTACCGTGCCACCGTCATACGCTTTAAGTGAGAGGAATTGGCTTCTATCACCCGTCATGTGACGAGAGCATCCACTATCCAAGTACCAATTGCGGCCGCCTCTCACCAAGCCCTACACAAGATTAGTTTTTGAGTTTAGGAACCCAAATGAATTTGGGTCCCTTTTTGTGATCAACATAACTTGTGGTGTCTTTCTTAATGTTCATTTCATTTAATGCTTTGGTGTTCTTTTCAATGTCATCAAAACGTTTTGTACATCCATTAAAAACATGACCATTGTCACCACAATAATTGCAAATGATGTATTCGGGAAGACCTACATACTTCCTTCCTCTAAAATCGTTTTTAGGCTTCTGGATGCAAAAATCATCGACTGCTCCATTTGAACCCCAAACCAGCAGTTTTATCGCATTTCTCGGTTTGATTCGTGAGGAAGTTTAACACGGTTTGACTTCCTTCCCATTTTTCAGTGATGTTCTTAGCATTAACAAGCTCATTGGTCAAGTCATGGACACGTGAAAGAAGATGCAAATTCTTTTCTTTTTCTCTTTTGAGTTCATCATTGTTGACACTTTCAATGGACAATCTTTTCTCAACAATGAAGTCATGGGTGTGATTGTTGAGTTTAGACACGAGATAAATGATTCTTTCTTTGGACTCTTCATACTTAGATGTCATCTTGTCGAGTCTTTGGTTTAGATCAACGATTTCCTCGGATCTAAGATGAGGAGAAGAGCTAGAAGAGCTACATTCGGGCATACCTTTTTGAAAGAAGGTAAGCCTTTCATGGAGGTCTTCTATTTCATTCTTGAGACAAACAACCTCACTCTTAAGACACTCATTTTCATTTTCCAACCATTCACCTTTTCTTTTAAACTTGTCTAAATCGTGGTCAGAAGCAACAGTCTTAGAGACTGTTTCTCTTAAGTCTACAATTTCAACAACAAGGTCATAGATCTCATTTTCAAGATCGTCTTTGTCCTTCAAAAGATCATCACGTTCCTTGGTTAGAGAGGAAACTTGCATCACCAAGGTAGTGTTGACATTTTCAAGGTCGGAGACGTCCGTGGGTGTCGACCTAAGACGCTCTAGTTCTTTAGTCAAATGTTTGTTTAACTTGTTGACTCTTTTGACTTCATTATATGCCTCGAAGTGACAAAGAACGATGCTGTTTTTTAGTTCATTTTTCGATTAAAATTCTCTTGAGCAATTTCCTCAATCTCATTTTGCATTATATCAAGCTTATTAGTTTGAGACCGACACTTATCAAGAAGTTGATCAAGAAGCTTACATACTTTCTCTTTGGAGTAAGTTCTAGCCTTGGCCTTTAGATTGTTTACCTCGTTGTCGGAATCGGAGTCGGAATCGTCGGGGTTAGCCATGAGGCATCTTAAGTTTTCAAGTTTTGAGGTTTTTGAGACTTTTTCTTTACCATGATTTGCAAGACACATTTTAGCCTCAAGTTCCTCCTCGATGAGTTCCTCATCTTCCTCGGAGTCGGACATTCCCCATATAGCACTCATGACTCTATGTTTATAGTCTTTTTTAACCTTTTCTCTTCTTTCCTTAGATTTGATTTCCTCCCACTTGGGACATTCTTTAATTTGATGAGTTTTATCGCCACATTTAAAGCATCCCATGGTGGAAGTAGGTCGTTTCTTAGGAAAGCGTTTTTTAGAGTAATTATTAGTGAACTTTTTGTTACCTTGGCCATTGACCAACCCGGCTAAGTTTCTTGTGAACATAGCAAACTCGTCTTCCTCCTCATCTTCTTCATCACTTGGAGAAGATGTGAGGGCGAGACTCTTTCCCTTTGATGACTCACTAGAATGCTTATCGAGATTGAACTCGTGAGCCATTAGTGATCCCATTAGTTCATGAAGAGATAGGGTTGACAAGTCTTTAGCTTCCTCTATGGCGGTGACTTTAGGTTGCCATTTAGGGGTTAGACTACGAAGGATTTTTCGAATGATGTCCTCGGACTCAAAATTCCTTCCTAGACTTTGAAGCTCATTAATAATACAAGAAAAACGAGAAGAAAAATTATTTAAAGACTCGTCCTTTGACATTCTAAACATTTCATATTGTTGCATGAGAAGATCAATACGGTGTTTTCTTACTTGGGACGTCCCTTCATATGCAAGTACAAGGGAATCCCAAATAGATTTTGCCGTAGGACACCCGGAGATTCGACTAACTTCCCCCTCACCAACACAACGTTGAAGAATCGACATTGCTTTGGAATTCTTTTCGGCAAGCTTGAAGTCGTTCTCATTGTAATTTCTTTCCTCTTTTGTCTTGGTGAAACCGTTAAGAATATCGGTTTCCTCAATGGCAAGAGGTCCATTTTGGATGATGTTCCAACATTGATAATCGATACTTTTGATGTAATGTTCCATTTTGAGTTTCCACCATCCAAAATTCGAACCGGTAAAGACCGGGATCTTGGAGTGTTTCTCGGAATCCATTACCCACGAATCAAACTCTAAGGCGGTTAGCCTTGATCAAGAGCACGAGGCTCTGATACCAATTGTTGAGTTTATGGATTCAAGTACCTAAGAGGGGGAGGGGGTGAATTAGGTACTCTTTTAAAAATTTTAACTTCAACTTTATTGGATTAAAGTAAGTTAAGTGAACAAAAGAGATTAGAGGATACTTTGAATAATATTGAAAGATTGAACAAGTATCACAATGAATGTTTTTCAAGTATGAAAGCAACAATTGTTTCGACCGTATCTATTTGTCTCGTTTGTGGAGTATTATCTGCAGACCAAATACGACATAAAGATGGTGAATTACTTCTAAGTTTAAGCGAAACAAAACAAACAAAGTAAGAAAGCAGCGGAATTAAAGAGATAAACAATGAACACGAGTTTTTGAATTGGTTCGGCAAATACTAAAGTGCCTACGTCCAATCTACCTTTTTATTACTTTCCTTTAGTGATCTACTCCGACAACTAAAAGACCCTTGTAATAAAAGACGCCAACCTACTCCGGTTGCAAAGCTAGTACAAGAACTACTCCGTTCTATGACAAGCTAACTCGCAATCTACTCCGAGTGCCAACTCACAACCTACTCCGGTTGTCAAGAGTAAAAGACTACTCCGTCCTAAACTCTTCTAACACACTTAAAATGTAAAGGATCAAGTTTCCACTAACACATTCTTAACAAAGAATAGAGGTGGACAACTTTTACAAGATCAACACTTTTAAGCAAGAGAGTTTAGTATATAAAAGCAAAAAGTGCACACGATCGTAGAAACCGAAAGACACTTGAAGACTTTTAAAAGTATTTTGCAAAAGAACACGGTTTTAAGCTATTAAAAACACTTTGCAAAACATGAAAGAATTAATTCAGAAAGTCTTGGGGATTTATGAAGATAGGACACGGTATTTATAGAGGAGGTAGTGAAGGGGGTTGCTAGGGTTTTGAAGGGTCAAAGGTTTTGCATGTGAGGAGCAATGGTAGCCATTCAAAAGCTTGCACCAAAATGGAGTCTTTTGCATAGGTAAGAATAGAGAAAGAAGGATAGAAGAATACCCTTAAATGCTCATGTAAAATCAGAAAACAAAGAATGAAAGACAAGTCACAAGAGACAAGTTATCACCAAAATGGCAAAAATCAACTTTTGTTTTCTTAAAAACCAAGGGATTGAATTTGCACAAAGAGGAAACATTTTGAATAATTCAAACCACTCTTCATTGGATACTACCTCCTTAATAAAATCAGATTTTTATCTTTGAAAATAGGAGTCACGAGAGAGCATTTGAAAGATAAAAAGATCTTCAAGTTCTTACGAGTCATGGCAAAGTCCACTCAATTTGTTTGCTTGTTAAAGCAAACAGTCTATCCTGGACTGTTTCTATTACTCTACTATACTTAACTTTCTCACTTGTACATTAGATGACACTTGACTAATTTACAAAGGGATGATTAACAACTTCAATACTTCTTAATCCAAGCTTGATTACGTCATTAGTCCTGAAAAGGTAAACTAAGATAATACAAATCAAATGGGCATGTTATCATCAACATAAGGAACCCAACAACAAAGCTAAAAAGATAATAGTTCAATGCAAGGTTTAAGCAAAAAGACAATTTACAGTGCAATTTCATCACTGAAATCCACCGTTCCGACTCAACCTATATGCTAAAATAAATGTGAAAATTTTGAAATTTTCAATTTTTTTTTTATTTTTATGGAATTTTAAATTTTATATGAAAAATAAACAACAATGCATACGGAAATTAAACGTGATAACAGAAATGCAAATAAAAACAAGATGCAGACACAGATATGGATGCATAACCTCCCCAAACAAAACCGTACAATGCCCCCATTGTACCAAAACATGGAAAGGAAATGCAAACTAAAAGGTAAAGAGAGTACATACGGAAAGCTCACAAGAATACGCGAAGAAGGGACCTCCCCAAACCAGCCAGCAATGTGGGAGGTCGCTAAACAGCTCAAATATCGTCACAGGAAGCGAATCCAAGCAATGGGCGTCCAAAACAGCTCGATCGAGAGGAATAATGGTCAATCGAGTACTTTTTTTTTTTTTTTTTTTTTTTTTTTGCAGGTACTCGATCGAGTAGAAAAAGTACTCGATCGAGTGATTTCAGCAGCAAAAGCTCTCGATCGAGTACAAAAAGTACTCGATCGAGTGATCCTTAGTATATTGCTGCAAAAGACGCAATAAAAACAGCCCGCAAAACTAACAAAGCAAGCATACTGATATAGTCTATGGTACGAAGACCAATTATTACACACAACTGAAATAAAATGCAATGTTTGAAAAACAACTAAAAATAAATCTCTCCGGGTTGCCTCCCGGGTAGCGCTAGCTTCAGACAAGTTCCAGCTCGACCTTCTTTTTCAACAGCTGCTCCAATCAGTCATAATCAAAACAGCTCAAAGCTCTTAGCATGAAATCATACATTTGCGCATGTGCTACATGATGCGTGTCTTTTATATAAGGTTTATACCTCATTTTTACACGCATTTCCGTACTATTTATGTAGCATCTGGCTACAAATACCCCCGAATATTCTACTTTGGTTCGTTTTATGTAATTTGCAGGAATTAACCGAAGAGGAGCTAAATCGAGCCTAATTTGTCCCAATTGCATGCATTCATGGAGAATAAGGAGCCGGAGCTTGGAAATCTAACACTTGGAAGACGCGTGAGCTGGGTTCGGGAAGCAATTCAAGGTCTAACGAGCTTAAACAGCTCGATCGAGTGATTTATTGCTCGATCGAATGCTTTTATTTGCCTAAGTTACTCGATCGACCACTCTTGAGTACACACAAGAGGAGACAAGCAAGAAATACTCGATCGAGTAGTTTATTTCTACTCGATCGAGGGGATTGACACATAATTGCTCGATCGAGTAGTTTATTTCTACTCGATCGAGTGGTTTTTCCTTCCTTAGTTAATTTCCGCCTAATTATTTTATGGGCTTTTGTAATTAGTCCATAGATTAGGTTTTAGGATGGATTTTTAGTATAAGACTGAAGGAGTGAACTACGTTACTCCTCTCTTCTCTCGCTCGTTCATTTTCAACATATACTTGGTCACTGTTCTTTGGATTTTACTCTTCACTTACACTTGGCGACTCGGATTTGGATTTTGCGATTGGTATTATCGTTCTACTTTTAATCTTAATCTTATTTATTGCTTTTAATTCTTTCCCTCTTTTAATTGTTATCATAATTGCTTTAATTGAATCCTTATTAGTTTCATCATCATGTCTAGTCTTAATTATCTATTTGTTGTTATTGATAATTCAATGATCATGAGTATCTAATTTTCTTATGCTAAGACTATAGGGGATCCATAATTATGAGGGAATAGTAATCGATTTATCGGGTTAATGCTGGTATTGTCTTTGTTGGTTAAATGTTACAATTAATTGTATCTGTCTGATTGAGACGACGCAATTAGACATTTATTTCTTAGTGATCCTTGACCTGGACCGAAAGGTTGGAAAAGGCGAGACTAGTAGCGAACAATAGGGTATTGCAGTGAGGGCGAAAGTTAAGCTGTTTACACTTTAGGGTGAATTAAGGACCGAAAGGTGACGTTCGTTACCCCTGAGACCGTATTTGCATTGACCTGAGACCTAGATTACTTGACCGGATGATTATGGTGAACCGTTGGTCTTAGCTGTTTCTCTCTATCTGTTTATTTCCTTTCTTTTATTCTCTTTTCCTTATTCCTTTTAGTTTAGAAAATCACATTTAAAAACCCCCCATTTGGTTACCTTGACGAACTTAAATTTAGCTGACAATTTCCTACCTCTCTGTGGATTCGACCCGACTTCCCTAGCTATATTAGTTAGAGCCAGTTGGTATTTTTGACAGGTACACGACAGACGTGTCACTACACAAGAGCATAAGTAGCACCATAATGTAAAGATAAAATAGGAAATTGAAATAATTAATCGTTTAAGCCTGACAAATTTCCTATGGGAGCTCCTAAATTTATCCACAAAATAGAGGAGCCCAGGAGCAATTGACAATAAAGTAGGGTCCCGTTTCAGATTAACGAAATTGAAATGATAAGGACGGTGAAAAATCGTTAAATTATACGACCTACTGGGGAGGGGTAAAGCATTAAAATGCGAAGCATAAGTCAAATGAGGCAATGTACTATTTAAACAAACAATAATAAAATTATCGTTTACTACCTCTGGTTGGTTGCTCTCAATGACGGAATCATTGACAAAGGAAGATATTACCTCTTCCGTGCTAGGAGCAATTACCGACTCAGCTGCTTCCTCGTCACCCTCCTCAGTTGATTTCATCCCGTAAATCGCAGCCTCAAGTGCATCCAACTCGGCTTTGAATAGGGGAGATTCACCGTATCCATTATCATCATCAAAATCGTCGTCTAGAACAAACCCACATGACGAATCAATGCTCTCGCTGGCCAATTCAGTCGATCGAGTAGAATTGTTACTCGATCGACCACTTCCTTCCTGATTTTCACTCGATCGAGTGCTTTTAACTGCTCGATCGAACGGTTTTTTTGGAAATTCACTCGATCGACTAATATAAGTCACTCGATCGAGTGATTCTTCCTGTACAGCGCTGAAATCCTCGTGTAAAGTATTGAAATATGATAGAACGTCATCCGAGTCATAAAAATCATCCCCAGCATTGGGCAACACGGTTTCTTCATGGGAAAAACCGCTCTCGGTAAAATATACCTCTTCTGGTTGCCCACCATCCGACTCAGCTACTAACTGAGCAATTTCAGACTCGAGCTTATCAAATCGCGCACAAGTGCGTCTATCATCTTCTTGCACTTGGGACGCAAGTGTCTCCAACAGAGATTTCAGCTCTGCAACCTCTTCTTTTTACATATCAGGAGGATCTTGTTGCGGTGGCCGTTGATAGGGTGGATGTGGCGGCACAACTACAGGGGAATGGCTAACACGTCCCAAAAGCTTGAACTCGTAGACCGCGTCATTTTCTGCCATACAAAGAACTGCATTGTGCTCAGCAGCATTACATCTCCCGCAGTAAATCACCTGCTGCGCCATATAATGGGACATAGGTGACGGGTCAAAGGTACTCAAGCCTTCCCTTTGACAATCTTTAACCTAGAACTGTCTAGGTAGAACCTGTAAGGCCTATCAAAACAGCACTAAAGAAAAGATTAGAAACGGCCTCAAGGGATATACCCTTGAGGCTAAAAATGACGAAATAAAACAAGTAAATAAAGTAGTTGCCTCCCGCAACGGGCGCCAAAAATTTGATACGGTCGTTTCAGTGCAAAAATAAATACCTAAAACAACTAACTGAAGCTAGTGGAAGTAGGGTCAATCTCCACAGGGAGGCGGTCACTATCTACTTGTCTAATCGGTCTGTCTAAGGTCACAGTGGGGGTTTTGTAAATTGGTTTTAACTAAACTAAAGAGACTAAGGCAAGAGAAATAAAAGCAAGAGAAAATAATGATGAAATACAAGAGTAAATCAGATAAAAGAGAGATATATGCTAGGAATCGGTCTACCGTGGCAGCTACACTATCGGGCCAACTGAGTCGGTTAAATTATTGATAAGAAGAGCGAGGTCGTCACCTTTCGGTCCTTAAACCTACGATTATACCCTTTCGGTCTCTAATCGCCCTAGGGTCTCCCTAACTTAGCTTTCGCCCTAATTAGGTATCACCTATTGTAATTAAGCAAGCCTTCCCTTCCAATCTTTCGATCCAGGTCGGGGGTAACTAATTAATCGGTCTTCTGCATGCATTCATTCAACCTAATCACAATTATATTGCTTAATACAATTCTTATCGCAAAACTAATCTAATCATGTCGATCCTAACATATTGCTACCACGGTTTCCCTAGTCCTAACATATTAAAGGAATTAGCTACGCATGGCTCGGGATACTACACTAGCAATTGCTAATCTAATAACATAAGACATAATAACTAAATTGAGAAATAATAAAAGCAATAAAGGAACAAGAATGAATTAAAAGGGAAAGATTAGATTACTGAATTAATGATCCGGAAATAAGAGGAACAAAGTGACAGAGAAAAGCCGCGTCCGAATCCCCAAAACATGACGTCCTAACTTCCTATTTATAAGAAAATAGGATTTATTTGACCTATGGGCTTTAGTTTAATCTTTCCCTTTTAATTCATTCTTGTTTAGGGGGTCAAATAAATCCTATTTTCTTATAAATAGGAAGTTAGGACGTCATGTTTTGGGGGTTCGGACGCGGCTTTTCCCTGTCACTTTGTTCCTCTTATTTCCGGATCATTAATTCAGTAATCTAATCTTTCCCTTTTAATTCATTCTTGTTCCTTTATTGCTTTTATTATTTCTCAATTTAGTTATCATGTCTTATGTTATTAGATTAGCAATTGCTAGTGTAGTATCCCGAGCCATGCGTAGCTAATTCCTTTAATAGGTTAAGACTAGGGAAACCGTGTTAGCAATATGTTAGGATCGACATGATTAGATTAGTTTTGCGATAAGAATTGTATTAAACAATATAATTGTGATTAGGTTGAATGAATGCATGCAGGAGACCGATTAATTAGTTACCCCCGACCTGGATCGAAAGATTGGAAGGGAAGGCTTGCTTAATTACAATAGGTGATACCTAATTAGGGCGAAAGCTAAGTTAGGGAGACCCTAGGGCGATTAGAGACCGAAAGGGTATAATCGTAGGTTTAAGGACCGAAAGGTGACGACCTCGCTCTTCTTATCAATAATTTAACCGACTCAGTTGGCCCGATAGTGTAGCTGCCACGGTAGACTGATTCCTAGCATATTTCTCTCTTTTATCTGATTTACCCTTGTATTTCATCATTATTTTCTCTTGCTTTTATTTCTCTTGCCTTAGTCTCTTTAGTTTAGTTAAAACCAATTTACAAAACCCCCACTGTGACCTTAGACAGACCGATTAGACAAGTAGATAGTGACCGCCTCCCTGTGGAGATCGACCCTACTTCCACTAGCTTCTGTTAGTTGTTTTAGGTATTTATTTTTGGTACTGAAATGACCGTATCAAGAGGTCTGCTACTGAAAAGAGTAAGGTTGACAGTGGAAGCAACAGTCAGTCAGACAACAAGAAGGGTAACTTCAACCACACCAAAGCTTTTTCTGGTGGGGGTGGTTTCTCTGGGGGATCTCGTGGCTGGGGAAAGAATGGAGGTCGGAGTGTGAGTGACAGCTCCAACCTTACATGCTTCAGCTGTGGTGGTGTCGGCAATAGGAGGCGGGAATGCACAAGTTTCAGGCCTGGCACCGGTTCAGGAAATCAGTAGGGGAATTTCTCTCAGGGGCCAACTCAGAGTTTTGCTAGTAACCGACCGGGTGGTTCATGGGGCAACAGAGGTGGACAAGGCAACCAGGGCAGTTATAACCGCAGTGGTGGTGGATCATATCAGCGTCAGAACAACAGCACCACCTAAGATTCGGCAGCCAAGCCAAGTACCTCCAATGCTTCGGTTCAGGGTGGAGGACAGGAAAAACAGTGGGAAGCTCTTCATGATGGATAAACAGGAAGCGCAGAATGATGCTCATGTAGTTACAGGTACCTTTCTTGTTCATAATGTACCATCCTTTGTTTTGTTTGATTCGGGGGCTACACATTCTTTTGTGTATAAGAGTCATGCCTTGTCTATGGGTTTGGGGAAGTTTGAGGTTGTAATGGATGACGTGTTCATACCTTCTGGGGAGTCAGTGTCGTGTCTCAAGCTGTACAAAGGGGTATCTATGGTAATTGGAGGGGTAGATTTACCGGTAGACCTGTTAGAGTTTCTTATGGATGGGTTTGAGGTGATTGTCGGGATAGATTGGCTGGGTAAGTATGATGCCAGGATAGATTGCCGACAAAAGAGAGTGTCTTTAAAGGGGCCTAAGGGAGTTAGGGTGTCCTATAGAGGGTTTGTGGTAAAACCTAAGTGTAAGTTCATAGCTGTGATGACTTTAAAGTCATGTTTGAGAAAGAAGTGCCCCTTGATTCTCTGTCATATGAGAGATCGCCGAGTAGAGCCACAGACAGCTGCTGAGATACCTGTGGTGGGAGAGTTTGATGATGTCTTCCCTGAGGAGATACCGAGTTTGCCACCCAAGAGGGATGTTGACTTCAGTATGGAGCTTAAACCAGGAGCAGGTCCGATATCCAAAGCACCTTATCCTATGGCACCTAAAGAGTTAGCTGAGTTGAAGAAGCAGATTCATGAGTTGCTAAGCAAGGGTTATATCAGGCCTAGTGTGTCACCGTGGGGAGCTCCAGTTTTGTCTGTCAAGAAGAAAGATGGGAGTATGAAGCTGTGCATTGATTACAGAGAGCTCAACCGTGTCACAGTGAAGAACAAGTATCCTTTGCCTAGGATTGATGACCTGTTTTATCAGCTAAGTGGAGCAGGTGTGTTCTCCAAGATTGACCTGAGGTCGGGCTATCACCAGCTGAGGATAACAGATGAGGATATTCCTAAGACAACGTTCCGATCTCGATATGGCCATTATGAGTATGTGGTGATGCCTTTTGGGTTGACCAATGCACCAGCAGCTTTCATGGATTTGATGAACCGGATCTTTACACCGTTCTTAGACAGGTTTGTGGTTGTGTTCATTGACGACATCTTAGTCTATTCTAAGACTAAGGAAGAACATGAGGAACACTTGAGGATAGTCTTGCAGACTCTGAGAGAGAATCAACTTTATGCCAAGCTATCTAAGTGTGAGTTCTGGTTGGATGAGGTGGTTTTTCTGGGTCATGTGATCTCTAAACAGGGAGTGTATGTGGATCCTAGCAAGATTGAGGCCGTAACCAAGTGGGAATCGCCGAAGAATGTGGCTGAGATTCGGAGTTTCTTAGGCCTTGCTGGCTATTACATGAGGTTTGTGAAAGACTTCTCTACCATAGCGCGGCCTATGACAACCTTGATGAGGAAAGAGACCATATTTGTTTGGGATGAGAGTTGTGAGACGGCGTTTCAGACTTTAAAGGAACGCTTGACCACAGCTCCTATTCTAGCTTTGCCAGAGGGATGTGAGAACTTTGAGGTATATACCGATGCTTCAAAGAATGGCCTTGGTTGTGTTTTGATGCAGGCAGGGAAAGTCATAGCTTATGCTTCGAGGCAGCTAAAGCTATATGAGGAGAATTACCCTACTCATGATCTGGAGCTGGGTGCAGTTGTTTTCGCTCTTAAGATTTGGAGGCACTACCTTTATGGAGCAACCTTTAAGGTATTTTCTGATCATAAGAGCCTAAAATATATCTACACTCAGAAGGAGCTTAACATGCGACAGAGACGGTGGATGGAGCTGATCGGAAATTATGATATGGAGATCATGTATCATGAGGGTAAGGCTAATGTTGTTGCAGATGCTTTGAGTAGAAAGAGCGTTCATTCGCTATGTACGACCATGTCCTTGCTGAAGTTGAGGGATAAGGTGTCTAGGATAAGGATCTTTATGTTAAGGAAGGGAGATACCATCGGGGATTTGACGATCGAGCCAGAGTTATATGAGAACATCAAGAGTAAACAGGAGCTTGATCCTAAGATTCAGGAATGGAAGTCAAGAGTAGAGAGTGGGACAGTTTCCAGGTTTTCTATCCATACAGGTGGGAGTGTCCGTTTTAATGGGAGATGGTGTGTTCCTGAGGATGCAGAGTTGAGGAGAGTGATCTTGATGGAGGCTTATTGCACTCCTTATTCGGTTCACCCGGGTGGTGACAAGCTTTACAAAGACCTTAAGAAGACTTTCTGGTGGCCAAACATGAAGAAAGATATAGCTGATTTCGTGGCCAGATGTTTGACCTGTCAGAGGGTCAAGGGTGAACAAAGGAGACCACAAGGTAAGATACAGTCTTTGGAAGTACCCGAGTGGAAGTGGAAGTCAATCTCTATGGACTTCATTGTGGGATTGCCTAGGTCACAACAAGGTAATAACATGATCTGGGTGATTGTTGATCGGTTAACCAAGTCAGCTCACTTTGTTCCTATGAAAGATACCTGGTCTAAGATGCAGCTGGCATTGGGTTACAGGAGGCATGTGGTACGGTTATATGTTATACCCAAGGACATCGTTTCGGATCGTGATGCGAGGTTCATATCCAAGTTTTGGCAAGAGCTACAGAAGTTGATGTGAAGGTTAATATCCGTATACTACCCTTTAAATTTAGGACTATAACGTAAATTTAAACATGTGATTATAGTCATAAAACATAAATACAATAGAAACGATAAGGAACAAGAAATAACCTCGGGTCCTTATGATGCACGGCGTAAAGAACAGAAATCAAACGAGATTCCCTCCTAATTATTGCACCCAAGACTTGTCCGAGATATGCCCTTGGCTAGATGGTGTTCTCCGATTGCCTTACAATATTGGGAGAACTGATGTGAGGTTTTCGAGATGTGAGATCTAGGTTTCAGAGAGAAACTGTCTCCCAAACCCTAAAATTTTTACAAATGTTTTGATTAGGTCAGAAGGGAGGAGAAACCCTCCCTTTTGTTCCCTCTCACTCGGCCGGCCATGGGCTACCTAGGGAAGTGGGCTTCCACTTCCTTTTAGTCTTGGCTCATGGTCTGGTTCGCAAAATCGCTAAAATGTATATGACGCGGTCGATTATAAATCTGTTATCGGTTATCGGAAATTAAGGCATCGCCTAATAATACGGGTTAGCTGAATTATTAATACGTGTCCGACAAAACAATATTGTATAATTATATTCAATATACATTTAATTAAATATAAAACGCTTATATTTAATTTTACGAATTAATTGGTTAATTCGCTTTTAGCCCATGATATTTAATCCGTATTAAATATAATATCTCAACATCACATATTTGACTAATTACTAGTCAAATAACTCGGACTAATCGGTTAGTCAATATTGGCATCTACATGACAAGTATTTTCATACCGTCACATCTCTCGAACGTATCCTATAGGTGTGACTTTTAGGGACCAGTTGATCACCGCCATCCGTATGACAATAACGTCAAACTTATCTAGCAAGCCAACCGTTATTGATAAACGTGGATCAACCGATAATAATACCAAAAGTATGCCCTTTGATCCTTTTAGAGGTTTATAAGTCCTTGCACTAATTGTTAAGGACACCAACCCCAACAAGCTCCCACTTGTCCGTACAAGTGTATGTGCAATGACGTTATCCGCACTAACTGGAGGACACAAGCTCCAACAAACTCCCACTTGTCCGTACAAGTGTATGTGCGATAACCGATTCTCATATTCATTTAAAATTTCTCCCACTCAATGTAAAACAATTTGCAGATCCGGATCCACAAAGGTCGTATTTTACAATCGATCCGTATCATGAGTGGTTTCCCGACTAGAGAGTAACTTAACCGATAAAACGAATCCGTATCCGAGCATGGCCATGCATTTCGATTCTGACTCCTCGAGTGGCCCCGAGAAATATCGAGTACCGATAAAGGTTGAATATTTCCTTCAACTCGACTCCTTCCGATCTAAGCACGCATGAAATGACCAGAAAAAATCTACTTGGCCCCCTGTTACGGATGACCGTGAGAAAGAAACCAAAGTCACCCAAAATCTGCCGTAGTCTCAAGAGACAGTCGATAGTCAAAAGAATCGACTCTTAGGATCACCATGGAAGTCCTATCCACGACCGGGCAACGAATGTTATAAAACATTTAGGACTCCACGTCGATGTCACAATGGTGTCCTACGAGATATCCGTATAACTCGCCTCCGTGATTGGTCACCAACCGGTTGACTTATGGCTCGTTGAACCCACCATCAACCAACGTCACAAAATAATTGCCAGAGTTATCAGCTCATGTGGGCAATTAAGGACTAAAAAGATATGATGTTTGTTCAGTTCACTTTGTGGTGTTCAAAATTGTCGTACAATTCCACATGAAAAACAAAATATATATATATAAAATATCAAAACGATGATGTCGTATAGAGTACAAGAGAGAATGAATCTGATCCATAAAAGAGTACTACAACTTAGGAACACGTTTAATTCCCATGGAATTAACGTGCCCTTCATGCTTATCTTGTCGTAATGCTTTAGTGAGAGGATCTGCTATGTTATCATCTGTAGCAATCTTTTCTATCACTACTTCCTTTTGCTCCACGTAATCCCGGATTAGATGAGCTTTCCGTTGTACATGTCTAGACGCAACATAGTACTCGGACTCGATCGTAGAATCTCGTAACACTTTGCTTGGAACTCTTCCAGCTGACTGTAGCGCCATTAAGAGTAAAAACGAATCCAGACTGAGATTTCGAGTCATCTCGATCCATAAGTCAATGCCCAATCTTTAGTCCTCCGTAGGTACTTAAGATTGTTCTTGACAGCCATCCAATGTGATTCACCTGGATGCTGTTGGAATCGACTTGTCATACTCAATGCATATGCCACGTCCGGACGTGTGCATATCATGGCATACATGATTGATCCTATTGCCGAAGCATAAGGAATCCGTGTCATGCGCTCTTTCTCTTCCGGTGTCTCTGGTGCCTGAGACTGGCTCAAATGCACCCCTGGAGCCATGGGAAGAAACCCCTTCTTGGAGTTAGTCATGCTGAATCTCTCTAGGACTTTGTCTATGTAAGACTCCTGACTGAGAGATAACATCCGTCGTGATCTATCTCGATAGATACGGATGCCTAGAATTCTTTGTGCCTCTCCCAGATCTTTCATCTGGAAATGGTTTTTCAACCATACTTTCACCGAAGTTAAGAGAGGTATGTCATTCCCAATCAGGAGTATGTCGTCAACATACAATATTAGGAAGACAATCTTGCTCCCACTTGACTTGATATATAAACATGGTTCCTCGACCGATCGAGTAAATCCATTGTCTTTTATCACTTGGTCGAAGCGATGATTCCAACTCCGAGATGCTTGCTTAAGTCCATAAATGGAACGCTTAAGTTTGCATACTTTCTTAGGATGTTGTGGATCGATGAAACCTTCGGGTTGTACCAAGTACAACTCTTCCTCCAAAAAGCCGTTTAAGAAGGCGGTTTTCACGTCCATTTGCCAAATTTCATAGTCATGAAAAGCGGCGATCGCTAAGATAATCCGAATGGAACGCAGCATGACTACGGGTGCAAAAATCTCATCGTAGTGCAAACCTGGCACTTGGGTGAAACCTTTAGCAACTAGTCATGCTTTGTAGATCCCACACGTTGTTCTCATACATGGAGTCCATCTCGGATTGCATGGCATCAAGCCATAGCTTTGAGTCAGAACTTGTCATGGCACCTTTATAGCTTGCGGGTTCACTACTCGTTAAGAGTAGAACGTCATCTATGTCATGTTCCTCGACCATACCAATGTATCTGTCCGGAGGAATAGAGACTCTTCCCGACCTCCTAGGTTCCTCAGGAATATTCACCGCAGCCGGGATTGAAGGAACATGTTCCTCCAATGGTTGCTCGGTGTTTGGTTCTGGAATCTCCGACAGGTCGAAGGTTCTATCACTCTTTGCATTCTCGAGAAATTCCTTCTCTAAGAATGTCGCACTAGCCGCAACAAAAACACGTTGTTCGGTTGGCGAATAGAAGTAATGACCACGTGTTCCTTTAGGATAACCTATAAAGTGTGTCTTGACCGATCGCGGGCCGAGCTTATCCTCGTGTCTCCACTTGACATAAGCCTCGCAGCCCCAAACCCGTATAAAGGACAAGTTAGGGACCGTTCCCTTCCATAGTTCATATGGAGTCTTGTCAACAGCTTTAGACGGACTTCGGTTAAGTATTAGAGCGGCTGACAAAAGAGCATAACCCCATAATGAATCAGGTAAAATCGTGTGACTCATCATGGATCGAACCATATCAAGTAGTGTTCGATTTCTCCGTTCGGACACACCATTCAATTGAGGTGTTCGGTGGAGTTAATCGTAGGGTAATCCCACACAGTCCTTTAGGTGTTGATCAAACTCGTGAGAAAGATACTCGCCACCACGATCCGAACGTAGTGTTTTAATCTTCCTACCTAATAGGTTCTGCACCCTATTTTGGTATTCCTTGAATTTCTCAAAGGATTCACTTTTGTGCTTCATTAAGTAGACATAGCCATATCTACTTAAATCGTCCGTGAAAGTGATGAAATACCTATAGCCTTCTCGTGCGGTGATTGACATAGGACCACATACATCCGTGTGTATGAGTCCTAATAGGTCAGCAGCGCGCATTCCAACACCTTTGAAGGAAATACGAGTCATCTTACCGATGAGACATGATTCACACGTGCCAAATGATTGAAAATCAAATGCCGAGATAGCTCCATGTTTGATGAGCTGTTTAACGCGTTTCTCATTAATGTGTCCCATACGGCAGTGCCATAGATATGTTTGATCTTTGTCACCAACCTTTAACCTTTTATTCATTACGTGTAATATTTCCGTGGTCTGATCTAAAACATAAATTCCATTCATGGAGACTGCCTTGCCATAAATCATATTGTGTAATGAGAAAATGCAAGAATTATTTTCTATTACAAATGAAAAACCAAGTTTATCAAGCGTTAAACCGAAATAATGTTTTTCGAAAGACTAGGAACATAATAGCAGTCAAATAAAGACAACTCAAATCCGCTAGGAAGCTGGATCACATATGTCCCCTTGGAGATGGCAGCTACTCTTGCTCCATTTCCAACACGCAGGTCAACCTCACCCTTTACGAGAGGCTTGAGATTTCGGAGGCCCTGCACATGACTACACAGATGAGAACCACAACCAAGATCATGTACCCAAGTTCCGTAACTTGCGTGGTTAATCTCAATCATATGAATAAAAGTAGAAGGAGAAGACATACCAACAGGTTTAACGCGACCTGCTTTTATGTCCTCATGATAAACAGGACATGTACGCCTCCAATGCCCAGTCTTGTGGCAATGATGGCATTCCATGTTTTCGATGTTGCTCTTTGTCGCGCCTGATGAGTTACTTGCCTCACCAGGCTCACTCTTACCTGATCCCGACTTCTTAAACTTCGGTTTGCCTACTGCTAGGCCTGGCTGAACTTTGCCCTTACCCTTGCCCTTGTTTGACACAACGAGAACATCCTGTTTCATGCTCCCACTGGACTTCATGTCCTTCTCGGTCTGTACGAGGAGGGAGTGCAGTTCATGGGGAGTTTTCTTCAAATCATTCATATAGTAATTCGCTCTAAATTGCGAATAACCATCGTGGAGTGAGTGAAGTATGCGGTCAATAACAATGTTCTCGCTGATCTTACAATCAAAGGTCTCCAACTTCTCGACATTCTCAATCATCTTTGAGAATGTGTGGGCTAACTGGTTGGCCCTTCTGGAGTCTCGCATCAAAGAAGCGAGTGGTAAGCTCATAGGTCACGATTCTCGGTGCTTTTGAGAATTCCCTAGTGAGTGTAGTGAAAATCTTGTTTGCACTTTGAGCTATGAAGCGTTTCTGCAAATTGGATTCCATTGCAAAAATAAGTACGTTCTTTACCGCACCCGCTTCCATGGCGAAATCGTTATACTTGTCGATTTCGTTAATTTCAGCCGTGGGGCCTGGGTTTGGTGGGATGGGCTCAATCAGATATTTGAGCTTCCCATCAGCAATGGCAGCATTCCGTAATGCCGCCTCCCAGTCCGTGAAGTTTGATCCATCATTCTTCAGTCGAGTAGACTGATTCATCTGATCCATGAAGATCCGAAGCCAGGACTCACGGTCCAATGTGACACTTGGCATTGGGTTATCAGTAGAACCAGCCATTTGTAGTTTAGCAGTTTAAAAACGTGATCTACACTGAAAAAGAAAGAAAAACAAAACGAAATAAGCAACTCATCGAGGTGATTTAAGTCTATTTTAAAATTCATTTTAAACATGTAGACTCTCCCACTTGCATAATTGATCTCCCTCAAGAATGATACAAGTGATTCCAAGACTCAATTTCTGTAAACTGATAAGCCAACTGTTTAGCTAATTCTTCCGGAAGAACTCTTGGTCGATAGATTTCCGTAAATCCTATCTATAGTCCACCATAGCCACAGGATCGTACGAGTGACCATAGTGTTGAGATAAAATAGGTCAATCGGTTCCAACTTACCCGACGTAGAAGGGGTCATAGTATGCCTACCGACGAAGAAGGGATTCATTGGAGTTTGACCTATAAAGACCGTTCTCAATTTTTGTTTATACGAGGAAGATCCCATCAACTTAATTATAATTCATTTTAAGTGAACGAATAACTAGCGTCTGCGTGAATGAATCAATTTAGGTGATGGCTTGGCATGATCGTGTGACATACGAATGTCAAAGAAAACTAACTCGTGACCTCTATATGTGTCAGTTTTCATGCAATAAAATATAGGTGGTTTGGTTTTAGGCGGAATATGATGCAAATAATCGTTGCGAAAAATAAATAAAGGAATGCGATACGTAAATAAAAATTTCCTAGTGTGGCCTATCCTAGTATAAGAACAAAATACAACTTTGGAATCCACCGTTGGACCCGAAAAGCTTGTCTTGATGTTCCATCTTGATCCAAGTAGCGGGAGTGAGCATCTGGTCTCCATCTTTGGTCTTCTCAAAAATTACAATTTAAAATTACAAATATAAACCTATTTACATTCTAATTAAAATCTGTAATTACAAGTGAAAAATCCAAAACGGAGATGCGAGATCTCAAAATACAACCAAGACCGTGTTCCATCATTACGGTAACACGTTCTACTAAGGCCACACTAAGTTACAATCAATTGTAAAAATTAAATACGTAATAAAAAGGCATTCACGGCATTCATAAAATTAACGATAAATAAAAATGCATCAACTAAAAACAAATTCATTCGTGACATAATTCCGTAATTATGTTAAATTTATCCAAACCACCTTTTAACGATTAAAATTCATGTGATAAAACCGCTTCTATCATTTAATTTTAATCCATTACAATCCGTCATTTTAAAGACGCTTTAAAACAATCAGATGGTACGTGAGTGAACTCGATTCACTATTAAGCGAGTGTACTATATCCGTATAAAGTACATATTATAGCCAAAAGAAAATTTAAAACAAAAGGAATAAATTTTCAAAGCTGTTAAAACAAAAATCCTTCGATCCAGGCACATAAGTGCTCGATCGAGGGACAGGAGGGCTCGATCGAATGAGGCTGCCATTCGATCGAGGGGTATGCCAATCAGGAGGTGCTCGATCGACTAAACATGAGGTCGATCGAGGACCTATATCAGCAAGGCTGCTCGATCGAGTACGAGGACAACTCGATCGAAAGCGTAGGTTTTAAAAGTGTCGATCGAGTAAAGCAAGGACTCGATCGAGTAAAACAACACAGAAAAACCACTCGATCGATTGAAAACGTGTTCGATCGGGTTCAAAACTTTCTGGAAAAATTAAAACCCTCGTGAAACATTTTTCGAGACAAAATCAATTGCAATTTTCGATCAAAAATGCATCAAAACAAATTTGACAATTGACAAAACATGACATATTGTTATAATCTCTGTATAAAACAACAATATGCATAAAAACAAATCAAAAACAAGATGATAAAACCGTGTAAAACATGTCACGGTTTCAACAAGAACAAAACGAATCACCGTGTATACATGGCACGGAATTCGAGACAAAACAGTCGTTTCAAAATCGGTTTTATGAAAAACACATAGAAAAATTTACGTGGCCTCGCTCTGATACCACTTGAAGGTTAATATCCGTATACTACCCTTTAAATTTAGGACTATAACGTAAATTTAAACATGTGATTATAGTCATAAAACATAAATACAATAGAAACGATAAGGAACAAGAAATAACCTCGGGTCCTTATGATGCACGGCGTAAAGAACAGAAATCAAACGAGATTCCCTCCTAATTATTGCACCCAAGACTTGTCCGAGATATGCCCTTGGCTAGATGGTGTTCTCCGATTGCCTTACAATATTGGGAGAACTGATGTGAGGTTTTCGAGATGTGAGATCTAGGTTTCAGAGAGAAACTGTCTCCCAAACCCTAAAATTTTTACAAATGTTTTGATTAGGTCAGAAGGGAGGAGAAACCCTCCCTTTTGTTCCCTCTCACTCGGCCGGCCATGGGCTACCTAGGGAAGTGGGCTTCCACTTCCTTTTAGTCTTGGCTCATGGTCTGGTTCGCAAAATCGCTAAAATGTATATGACGCGGTCTGATTATAAACTGTTATCGGTTATCGGAAATTAAGGCATCAGCTAATAATACGGGTTAGCTGAATTATTAATACGTGTCCGACAAAACAGTATTGTATAATTATATTCAATATACATTTAATTAAATATAAAACGCTTATATTTAATTTTACGAATTAACTGGTTAATTCGCCTTAGCCCATGATATTTAATCCGTATTAAATATAATATCTCAACATCACATATTTGACTAATTACTAGTCAAATAACTCGGACTAACTGGTTAGTCAATATTGGCATCTACATGACAGTATTTTCATACCGTCACATCTCTCGAACGTATCCTATAGGTGTGACTTTTAGGGACCAGTTGATCACCGCCATCTGTATGACAATAACGTCAAACTTATCTAGCAAGCCAACCGTTATTGATAAACGTGGATCAACTGATAATAATACCAAAGTATGCCCTTTGATCCTTTTAGAGGTTTATAAGTCCTTGCACTAACTGTTAAGGACACCAACCCCAACATGATGGGTACAACCTTGAAGATGAGTACAGCTTTTCATCCGGCAACCGATGGTCAGACAGAACGAACCATTAAGACCTTGGAGGACATGTTGAGGGCATGTGTCATGGAGTTTGGGGGCAGCTGGGAGGACAGACTTGATCTGATTGAGTTTTCATACAACAACAGTTAACATACGAGTATCGGGATGGCACCTTTTGAGGCTTTATATGGCCGGAAGTGCCGAAGTCCAGTTTGTTGGGATGATAGTTCTGAGGCTGTGGTTTTAGGACCTCAATTGGTACAAGATTTGGTTGAGCAAGTCCAGTTAATTCGGCAAAAGATGAGAGCAGCTCAAGATCGTCAGAAGAGTTATGCCGATTTACACCGTAGGGACATTGAGTTCGCAGTAGGTGACAAGGTCCTTTTGAAAGTGTCACCTATGCGAGGTGTGATGAGGTTTGGGAAGAAAGGTAAGCTAAGTCAGAAGTTTATAGGTCCTTATGAGATTTTGGACCGTATAGGCGAGGTAGCCTACAGATTAGCCTTGCCACCAGCTTTGGATAGAGTCCACAATGTTTTCCATGTTTCCCAGCTTCGAAAGTATGTGAGTGATCCATCGCATATCCTTGAGATGGAGAACATCGAGCTTGATGAGTACTTGTCCTACGTCGAGGTTCCAAAAGAGATTCTTGACCGCAAGGTTCGTAAGACAAGGAATGGTGAGACAGTCTTACTCAAGGTACTTTGGTCTAATCACAATGTTGAAGAGGCCACATGGGAACCCGAGGAAGCTATGCGAGACGTTTTCCTAACCTTTTTGATCAGGTACGTTTGGTTACGGGGACGTAACCATTGTCTTTTTAGGGGGTAGGAGATGGTCGCGGGTGTATTTTGTCTTATTTTGAGTCGGGTTGGTGAGTCTTGTGGTGTCTTGTGTAGTTCTTTGGGTTGATAAATGTTTGTTTGGAAAGTCTTTTTGTGTTTTGTGGTGTGTCTTTTTGTGTTTTGTGGTGTCTTGTTTTAGGTTGGAGTGTGAACTTCGGGACGAAGTTCTTTTTAAGGGGGGAAGACTGTAATACTACGGATTTTCTTAAGTTGAATACTCGACCGAGTGGAGCCTACTCGGCCGAGTAGTGCTAATTGCGTAGTCTGTTTTGGTTATGCCGAGGAATACTCGGCCGAGTATGAAGAATACTCGACCGAGTAGAGGATACTCGACCGAGTATGCACTTTACTCGACCGAGTATCCGGTCTGGCGGGTATTATTTCAGCGGTTTGATGCGGGAGTGTTTAGGGTTATTTAATATGCAAAGTCAGTTTCTAAAACGTCATTTCTACCCTAATCACTTTACGATTTCCCTAATCACACTCTAATCACTCCCCAAATCATTCCATAATCTCATTGTGTGTGCAATCGTCGTGGTCTTTGCGTGTAATCTCTCACTCTACTGTTGGTAAGTCTAATTTCCATGTCATTTATATTCTTTTGGGGTTACTGTATGTATGGAATTGGGGAATAAGGGGGATTGTGCAATGTGTAAATGTGTTATGTGGTTATTGTATAGGAGAAGACTTCATAGAGAAGCCTTTCTGATTTTTCGGTTTTCGTACTGCCGTTGATTGCTAAGGTAGGGTTTTCCCTACTCAGTTTACTGTTCATTGTTAAGACATGATTGTATTGTGATTATTGTTATCTGCTGATCATCGGAGTATGGGCGTTGTGTGACGGTGTTGGTGTGGAGATGTTGTGACAGCTGTGATGCTGTGTGTGTTGTGATTGTGGTGGAGTCACTTGCGGGAGTGGCTTCACACCCTAGTTCGCCCTCCGTGGAACCCGCCACGGGAGGGGATGTGCACATTAAGGGACAGGGATTGTTAGTCGCTCGTTGATGAGCTGGACTAGGTGGGATCGGCTGCGGTCACCCACTGACGGCGAGGATTACCTGTTGCGATGGGTAATCTGGCAGGGCTACACACTTCCGTGTGTAGTCGGTTATTGTGTCAGATCGGGAGACCGAGGATGGAGGATGATCAGCTGGTTACCTTGTTTGTTGTCTTATATTGATTGAGTAATACTGACCCCGTTGTCGTTTGTGGAATCTGCTGTGATCCATTCGGGGATGGTGAGCAGGCTTGACAGGTATTGCTATTGGTGAGCTTGGGGCAGTCATGGGATAGTTGTCATCACCAGTCGTAGCATCACCGTCCGAGTCTTAGTTTTGATTTCATAGTTGTCAGACATTGGAGTATTTTATTGAATCAGTTTTGGTTTTGGGTTTGATGTAAACTTTAAACACTTTATGGTATTTTAATAAATGTGCTCAGTTTAGACGCTTTTGATATGTACTAACCTCGGGCAACCGAGATGGTAACACACTTTCATGGTAGGGTGGTCCTGGTAAGGCACCTTGGTAAGAGGGGGTGTTACAATTTTATTTGGCGAGTGGTAGTGTTTTTGAAGATGTTCTTGCTGGGATTAATAAGGATAGAGAGAAAAGAAGGCGGCTGCAATCGAGCCTGGAAATCAAAAGGAATCAAAATCAACAAATAACAAGAAAAAAAACCTAAATTAAGCCTTTAATCCAAGATTAAGGACAAAAACAAGCTATATTACACAAAATATCAAATGTCCACCTCAAATTAATCAAAAATACAGAAAACCAAGAAATTAAGATTTTTAAAAATCAACAAAATTTAAGGTACGGGCTAGGATTTTGGTGGGGTTGTGTATGAGAAGCAATGGATTGTGAGTTAGGTTTGTAGAAAGATAAAAGATGAAAGGCATGATTTTAGGGATGATGATTTGGAATTGGGGGACTAATGTGGAGGTAGATGATAAGGTGCGAAAGGAGGTTGAGGTAGATGGTAAAAAGGATGAATTTTAGGAGATTATTGGGATTTTGATGTTCCGGAGAAGATTAATGGCGGATTCACACAGTAAATAAAATAGGTGAAGAAAGCGAAGAGATAAAATAGAAAGAAACCGCTTTGTAGGTAGCCCTTCTACTTGTTTTAGTAAAAGCGAATAAATGTGAAAGTTGGGTATATTAGTAGTTAAATTAAAGTATGTAGTATTTTGAGAAGCATCCCAATAGTTTGGAGTATTGTCATTAATTAACCATAATAGTAATGACTATCTTATTATTATTGGGGTTATTTAATAGGAATACTATGATCTATGGTGGTCCTTCTTAGAAGACTATGACCTATGGATTAATTTTTTTCATCTTCATCCTCAATACTGCAACTTCCCCCTCTGTCCTTTCTCCTTAATTTTTCCTCCATTTTCATATTCATTTATTAACTTCAGCCATAATAGTTAATCAATAATCTCAAGTAAGATATCATTTAAATCAATAATAAGCTACTATCCAGAAACCCTCATCAACACAAACAAATAAGGTATCCTCCATTTACATCTAAGTTTTATATCTCACAAAATTCATACAAGTAACCGATAATGGTCTCCCTCACTATATCACCACCACCACCATTATCCATGACCACCTATCTCGAATTCACGACCCCTGTGCATCCATTCTGACAACCATAATAACACCACCATTCCATAACCACTCAGAATCTAAAGTAAAATTTACCCCCAACTTGAAATGAAGATTTAGGGTTTTCGAAAATTACCACTGTTATTGGTGGAGGAGCATGGTGATTCAGGGCGGCAATAGCTGAAGTGGCAGATCTGAGGAGAAGGATTGGTGGCGATGGGTGGTTTCCGTGACCTTGCTTGATGCGCGTTGGTAATTGGTGCAAATTGATGCGTGGAGTCGGGTGTACGGCAGCAGCTATGGTGGGTTTCTTAGCTATTTGTATTGAATGGTTGAAGAAGGTGATACGAGATGTGTGTTTATATTTAATTAAGATCAGGAAAAAGTTCAGTATAAATCAAACTTAAGAGAGGGAGGAGTAATAAGGCAAGGTAAAGGAAATGGAAGGAAGGAAGCTGGTTAATAAGTGTGTTTAAAACAAAGGCAACTTGTCATTCCGGTTGCCCTTCCACATATTGTAATATGAGGGGAATGGTGTCATACTTGGTAGTATTCTTAGTTAAATTATAGGTTGTAGTATTTTGAGAAGGGCACCCATAGGTTGTAGTATTCCCATTAAATAACCCTAACAATTAATAAGCAAATTAAGGATTCAAAATACCGAATACAAAGGAATTCCAAGAAATAGAGATTTTTAGGTTTAAGGATTAAAGTGCCAAGAGAAGAGATAGAAAGTCGTCGTTATGTCCTCCCCTTATTTATTCTAAGATACAAATAAAAAATCCGAAAGATAAAACTAAAAGATTGAATCATCAAAATCTCTCGATCGAGTGGAAACAAACCACTCGATCGAGAACAATAAGGGTGAAACATCTCGATCGAGTAAAGCAAGTACTCGATTGAGGAACACGGCAAATACCCTTCTCGATCGAGCAACGTAAATAATCGATCGAGGAACTTCAGCATAAACAAGTGCTCGATCGACCAGTTTTAGCAGCCAACTTAGTCGATCGAGTTACCTAGCAATGAACCAGCGTAGGCGAACTCAAAACACCTTCTGAAGCTACTTCACGCGTCCCTAGGTGACAGATTCTGGGCTCCGATTATCCTTCCTTCAAAATACATGCAAACGGGATAGGTTCAGGCTAGATTTAGCTCATCTCCGGTTCATTCCTACAAATAATACAAGACAAACCCAAGTAAACTATTCGAGGGCATTTGTAGCTAGATACTACATAAATAACATAGAAATATGTTTATATATAAGGTAAAAACCATATATAAAATACACGCATCAATTATTGTTGTTGTTCTTCTTCTTCTTCTTCTTCTTCTTCTTCTTCTTCTTCTTCTTCTTCTTCTTCTTCTTCTTCTTCTTCTTAATATTATTATTATTATTATTATTATTATTATTATTATTATTATTATTATTATTATTATTATTATTATTATTATTATTATTATTATTATTATTATTATTATTATTATTATTATTATTAGTGTAAGAACAGTACCAATATAATCACTCTTTTTCATAATCAGTAGTAACATAAAATTTAATTTGTAAACAATACCAACTTATTTGCTCCGATCAATAAGTAGTACCAATTGGCCTGAAACTGTTACTTCAAATTTGAATTTGAATTTTTCCATCAATTTCTTGGTTTTATTCCTATTCTTCCCCTCCCTTTTTGCTATTAAATAACCCATCTCCTCCATTACTGCATCATTCTCCTCTCCTTTATTCTTCCTTTCTTCTTTATCATTTCCTTATCTCTTTCCACCATTTAAAGTGTGTATCTTTATTACTCTCCCAATTTTTTGTGCCCTTCTATTTTACTTTTATTTTCTTCTATGTCAATCTTATTCCCTTATGCACTTTTTTGCTTGAATTTGTTTTGCTCGATTATTTACACCATTAAACTTTAATTCATTCCTTTCTTATTGATTGAAGCAGGTTATGGATCTTCCCCAAAACCTGAAATGCCATTGTCGTGTACCTGTTGCTATACTGAAATTATGGACCTTTGAAAACCCTGGAAGAAGATTCATGGCTTACAAGTTTCGTCATTGTCAGTTTTGGCATTGGGTAGATGAATGTCAAAGTGAATGACAGAAGAATGTCATTAACGACCTTATGTTGGATAAAAACTCTTGCAAAGTCAGAAAGACATGTTGAAATCTGAGAATCAACACTTGGTGGAGAAGGTTGAAACCTTTAAGGCTGAAAATGGATTACTAAGGTCCAAAATCGAGGATTTAGAAAGAGATTTAATTTTCCCTTTGTATGAGTGAAAAGGAAAAGGTTCCTTTTGGAGGATAGTTTCAATCATTTTGTTAGTGGTTGTTGCTATATTATTGGCTAAGTTGTTAAGTATTTGTTAGTTCCTCAAGTAAGGTTTAAGGTGTAGCTCATGAGTAGTATGTACTCATGAGCCATTTAGTGTAAGGTTGTTTCCAAGTAATAGAAAATGCCGTTTCAATTAATTTGTTTTCAATTAATGGAAAATCATGAACACTAGGATAAGTGAGTCAAAATAGCCATTGATTTGTCCAAATACCAAATTAAATTAAAATGTTGTTTCACAAATATTGATCCATAGTAGAAATGTCAATTATCAAACTAAATGAAATGACATATTAAGAATTCTAAATGATCAGAACTAAATGATTAAAACTTGTCTAATTCTTGTTGACCTTCTTTTTGATGACCATCCTCTGCCTTAGTGCCTGGCTTTGAGGTTGATTTTGTTGCTGCCTTAGTGATACCCGTCGTTGTGAGTATCAAAAATAATATTTATAATTTCCTATTAAGACTAACCTAGGCTAGTGGTAACAGGGTCGAACCACAGAGAGGCGGGGGAGTTATAGTTGCTTTTGTTTCAGTCTATCGGTAACAGTCGTGGGGGTTTTGATATGGAAAGAATCTAAGTCTAAATGCGAAAAATAAACGAGCAAATAACAAAAATAGATGTAAACTAATGGTAAAAAGGAGCTAGGATGATCGGGTCACTGCAGCTACGATGGCACATTAGTCTAGGTAAGTCTCGAAATACAGTCGTGGGTGATGGGGAAAACAAGTCCTCTCGGTCCATGTTAATTAGTAACTACCTCTCGGCCTATGCTACTAATCCCTAAGTCTCATTAATACTAACTCTCGTTCTTGACTAATGATTCTTAATGCAAGCTAAATTACATTATCTTTCGATCTAGCAATCTAGCCGTCTTAAATCGTTAATCTAAGTCCTTCCCTATCTTTCGATCTATGGGTTGGTCAAAACTAAGCATCTAACAAGTCTCCGCTAGGTCTCATTGATAGATATTGCACTTAACGATTCAAACGAAGCAAATCAAACACGAAGTCAGTCGATCGACCAGCTACCCCAGTCGACCGACCAACTGACTCAGTCGATCGACCGTCTACCCCAGTCGATCGACCAAGCCCTAATCCGAGGGTCTCCTATTCGTATGCCATCTTCGCTAAGTTCGCCTACATCCTAGCAAAGGTATTTAGCCAGACATAAAGGAATTAATAATGAAAACTAAATTGATCACAAGCATAGAGAATTGCATAATTGAAATATTGAATGGATAAGCTCGCATAAAACTATAACTAGGGCTTTGGGATTCTATCTAGCAAGAATAAATCTAACAAAGCAAAACTGTAAATAAAAGAATGGTAATTACCGAAGCAAAAGGCAAGAATTGAATCCGTAGCAAAGAACTTTATTAAAGAACCAATTTGATAAAGTAAACTAATGTAGTGAATGAATTCAGATCTAAACTAAGCTAATGAATGAATAATTCAAAGGTAGGCAGGGGTTACGTTAAATAAGAGAGTCACGTAAAACCCTACTCGAAAACCTCATTACAATTGGGCTTCTAATCTCGATCTTTTATTTTGCGTCAGACCCGTTGTTAGTCGATCGACCATAAGCATCAGTCGATCGACTAAGTAGAAGCGAACAGTAGCTATCGGAACGTGGGGTGGTCGATCGACCACTTGGACCGATCGATCGACCAAGAGTCTTTGTATGAGAATAGCATTCTGACGATTCCTGCAGCGCGCACCGATCTTAAAACAGCTGCCATTTCTTCGTTACTTGGTCAAATCAGGCGTTCTATGCGGCGTTGGAAAGCTAAGAGGATAAGCTTTCACTTCCAACTGGAATTACTCGATTATCAGGTCTAGAACTCGAGATATAGCCATCTGAATCAGGCTGCAATGTCGAGAAGCACTTCTTTGCTTCTTAAACTCGTACACACCCTTTCTTTTGCTATCTTTAGGCATTGAAACGCGCACCAAGCTCATTCCTCGAGTCTATACTCCATGTCAAATGCAATGCTAAGTACTTAGGGACGGATTCGGCTCGATTTCCGCTCAATTCTTCATATTTCTGCAATAATGGACAAAAACACGAAAGTAGAGGAAAATAGGGAAATAATGGCATATATTGCACATTTGAGCTCTGAAATGCGTGTAGAATAAAGTGTGAAACATCATATTTTAGACACGCATCAAATCTCCCCAAACCAAACCTTGCTTGTCCCCAAGCAAGAACTAGACTCGATCTAATGACCTAATGGAACGAGTTCAATCTCAGAGCGAAATGCAAACTGTAAAGCCTAAACCAATTTAATGCAATAACTAACAATCAATTAGCAATATGAATCATGCAAACGAGTTATGTAGTCGTTAAAAACTGCTGAACCGTCAACTATAGAGACTTATCAAATTGGACTCTCACGGGTCGCTCGAATCACACATAAGCACAGGTGAATAATGTAAAGATAGAAAGAATTCATTTTGTAGTGACTCTCACCTAACTACGACCTATAAGAACATGCCTGCAATCTAGTATGAAAATAATCTCTACAACCGTACATATGCATTCCAACCAAACAAATGACCATGACACATGCCGAGGTAGATATGGAAATGTGAGGTAATGGGTAAGAAGGGGCTAAAAAGAATTTGGATATGAGGAGTAATAAGCCAAGCTAGCACTACAATCCAAACTATAAGCGAATCCCAACTTCAAACTCAATATAAATGTTACAAGACGGTGCCAATTCAAGGCACAAAACTCACAACCTCCATAAAAGTTAACTCCCCAAAGGATATAAATGATAAAATGGGAGTGTAAATCACCAAATCATAACAAATGAAGCATGTGATTTTTTCGAACTTTACTTTTCTCGGGCTGCAGTCGATCGACCAATATGGTCAGTCGATCGACCAGCTTCTACAGCACTCGTTTCTTTTTTCTTTTCTTTCTTTTTCGAATCAATTTTTTCTTCTCTTTTTTTTTCTTTTTTTCTATTTTTTTCTTCCTTTTTCTTTCATCTTCCCAACATCATCTCAAAATGAGCATATAACCAAATTTGCAATAAAACATTCCCAAAAATACAAGTACTAGCTCGGATAAGGTAGGCTAATTTTTAGACTGTAGTTTATGGGACAAAAGAGGCTAAATTTGGCTATGAGGGGTTCATGGGCAAGATGAGAAAAGGGAAACCTCTACCACATGTGTCAACAAACCACAAACCGAATGCATACAGGTATTAAGCAGATTAAGTTCATATTTATGCATATTAATGTAACATGTCTCATAAGGAGTAACTACTCACATTCCTAAATGAACTGGTCATGAATGACACCAGTTATATAAGGCTTTAAAACTCAGAAAATATGATGTAGCTTGCCAATTTTCAAAGTCAAGTCTCAAGCTCAGCAAATAATTTAACGAAAACTCGTAGATTATGCATATATGATTCTACTAATAACATGTCAATTAGCAAGGCTTAGGCGTAAACAGCTGCAAATGCAAAATCATCATGGAAATACTACCGTTCCGACTCGACCTATATGCTAAAATAAACGTGCATTGTATGGAAATTTTTGAATTTTTTCAATTTTTATCGTATTTTCTGTATATATAAGAAATGAAACAACAATGCAAAACAAAATGTAAACGTGAATGCAAGCAAATGATATGCAACGCAAAACCCTTCCCCAAACCAAATCGCACAATGTCCCCATTGTGCAAAATCATGTAATGAAAGAAAAGAGAAACGGGAATTTGCGAGAAAAAATAATTAAAACACAATGACATAAAGTAAAGACTTGGGAACTCACAAGACTTTAAGCGCAGCAAAGGAAACCTCCCCAAACCAGCGTGAGCTAGGAGGTTTCAGTAGCCAGCAGTGCTACCAATAAAGACCTGAAAAGACAAACAAAAACCACGCATAAAACCGAGAAAACAATTTTAAAGCGGAAAAATTGTGCACAAATGAGACAATAGAAGAAATAGATAATTCGACGGAAAATAAAGTGGAGTAGAAGACTCCCTTAGGTCCGCATATCGACCAAACACAGCAGGGGAGAGGTCGTGAATGAAAATAGCAGCAGCAGTGGTCGATCGACCACTTAACCCAGTCGATCGACCAGGTGGGCGTGGACAAGTAGGCTCCTCGTAAACCGCAAACCGTCGATCGACCATACACAGTCGGTCGATCGATCGACAACATCGCCGCAGCAGCGTCTTATTTCTTCGTAATTGCTCAATGATTTGAGCTAACAAGCTCTAAATACCTGTAAATGCACAATAATACGCGCCCAAAATTTCGCAAAACCCAGAATAAAGTCTAGAGTACTTAAAAATCCTAAGCAAGGGAATTAAAATGCGAAGTTTCGCGCACACAAAAGCAATAAAAAGTCTAAAGCAGTAAAGAGTCTTTAAAAAGTCTAAGAAACGCATAGATCAACGGAAACTACGGAAAATCTCCGACCAAGGCTTCTGTCTACATGAAGTAGCTTCCGCAGTGCTCATCTCAGAAGCTGGGCTCCACTCTACTCCAACTGGGATGCTCAATGGATCATCTCTAGCATCCTCCCAAGCATGGCCATCATCTCCTAGCTCCTCACACTCAAGATCTGACTCCGAAATTTTGACTGGCTCCTTCTTCTTGGGCTCCTCATCTGGCTCCTCGTCAGTTGCATAACTCAGACATCCTAGACCGCCTCTCTGAACAATGGGCTCCTTCTCAACTGGAGCAGCGAGCGGCTCCTCCTTCCCCAAACCATTTCCTGCAATATCCAAAACAGAAGAATTGTCCTCCAATGTGCTCCCAATCTGGGGCGGAGGTGTCATAACAGGAATAGGTACAGGTAAGGAAGTGGAAATGTCAGAAAGCACAAAATAAGATTTCTTTTCAGAAATCATATTACAGGTCATGGGCCACATGGGGTCTTTCTTCCTAGAGGACTGGGCAAACATAATAGAGTGCTTCCCTACCTTAAATTTCAAAGTTCTTTCTCCCACATCAATTATTGCACCAGCAGTGTGCAAAAACGGTCTTCCCAAAATAATTGGGGTGTTGACATCTTCAGGAATATCCAAAACAACAAAGTCAACAGGAAAAAAGAACTTTTCAATTTGAACAGGCACATTCTCTAAGACCCTCTACCGGCCGTCGAATCGCAGAACGGTCACCATTTGCACGATCATATCGAATAACGGTGAATCTAGTTAATTTCAACTTCTTAGCCGACTCAAAGGCATGACACGACACTAGCCCCTAGATCACATAATGCCTTCTCGATTGAGAAGGTACCAATATTAGGGGAGAGAAACTACCAGGTCGACGGTTTATGAGTAGCGGTGTGAGTTAAGTACGAACTAGACTCTTCAGTTAAATGCACTGACTCCACAACATTCAAAGACCTCTTCTTAGCTAGCAATTGCTTCATAAACTTCATGTATGCAGGTATTTGATTAACTAGCTCTAAGAAAGGTATTTGCACATTAAGACTACGCACGACATCTTTAAATTTATCGAATGTTACCTCATCTTTGGTCGGCACCAGTCTTTCCGGATAAGGAGCTGTCAGAAGTAGCTTTGCCCTTTCCTCTAGGTCTCTCACACCGGCATCAGTGGACTTAGTCTGAAAATCCACCACTTTCTCCTTGTTGTAACTTGCCCCTTCTTCAGACCGTCTCAGATATGAACCATTAATCGTTGTCGGGTCATATTTCGTAACTGGGACTGACCCATCAGCATTCGGGTCTTGTCTCAATAAATTCGGAGTCGTCTCATCCCGAAACAAGAAATCCCTCAAGTTATCTGGCATTAGAGGACGAATTGGCTCATCATCAGCAGCATCATCGGTCGATCGACCAGTGTGGTCGGTCGATCGACTGATTTCTTCTTTTCAGAATGAACAGAGAGATCAGAAGGTATCACTGAGGATCGCGGAGTGGTCGATCGACTAGGTGATGCAGTCGATCGACCAGAATCGCTGCTGTCCGTCTTCTTCTCGCCCTTTTTCTTCTTTCCTTTTCCAGCGGCTTTCTTAGGTCCATCAAGAGCGGACCCGCTCCTCAGCGTCATTGCATGTACGGTCTCAATACGCTGATTTAGAGAGTGAAATTGACTCGGTATCTCAGCTGCATTTTGATCCAATGTTGCAATATGAGATATCAGCTTCGCGATTAAGACCTGATTCGCCGCATTGCTTTTCTGTACCTCCACCATAAGCAGCTGCACTAGACTCGTCAACTCGCAACTTCGTTTTTCAACTCTTCTTTCACGTGACGGAGTGGATGGTGGTGGGGCTTCATTTGGGGGCTCATATGGTTGATGCGGTGAAGCAGGAGCGTAATTATACGAATTGTCGAGCTGAAGTTGATGAAAAGCGATCATCTTCTCCTTAGGGTGCCCGCATGCATCAGGTGTGTGTCCCGCTCCGCCGCATCTCCCACAAAATGGAACCTGCTGCTCCTGAGAATGGAACATGTGTGGATCCTTCTGAAGTGCTGCAGATAGGACCTGTAGGACCTAACAAAACAACACTAAAGAAGATGGTAAGAACTGCCTCAAGGTACTCAGTCTTCCCTTGAGGCGAAAAAAATAGACAAAAATGAAAAACAACTACAACTAGCGCTGCCTCCCCGGCAACGGCGCCAAAATTTGATACCCGTCGTTGTGAGTATCAAAAATAATATTTATAATTTCCTATTAAGACTAACCTAGGCTAGTGGTAACAGGGTCGAACCACAGAGAGGCGGGGGAGTTATAGTTGCTTTTGTTTCATCTATCGGTAATAAATGTGGGGGTTTTGATATGGAAAGAATCTAAGTCTAAATGCGAAAAATAAACGAGCAAATAACAAAAATAGATGTAAACTAATGGTAAAAAGGAGCTAGGATGATCGGGTCACTGCAGCTACGATGGCACATTAGTCTAGGTAAGTCTCGAAATACAGTCGTGGGTGATGGGGAAAACAAGTCCTCTCGGTCCATGTTAATTAGTAACTACCTCTCGGCCTATGCTACTAATCCCTAAGTCTCATTAATACTAACTCTCGTTCTTGACTAATGATTCTTAATGCAAGCTAAATTACATTATCTTTCGATCTAGCAATCTAGCCGTCTTAAATCGTTAATCTAAGTCCTTCCCTATCTTTCGATCTATGGGTTGGTCAAAACTAAGCATCTAACAAGTCTCCGCTAGGTCTCATTGATAGATATTGCACTTAACGATTCAAACGAAGCAAATCAAACACGAAGTCAGTCGATCGACCAGCTACCCCAGTCGACCGACCAACTGACTCAGTCGATCGACCGTCTACCCCAGTCGATCGACCAAGCCCTAATCCGAGGGTCTCCTATTCGTATGCCATCTTCGCTAAGTTCGCCTACATCCTAGCAAAGGTATTTAGCCAGACATAAAGGAATTAATAATGAAAACTAAATTGATCACAAGCATAGAGAATTGCATAATTGAAATATTGAATGGATAAGCTCGCATAAAACTATAACTAGGGCTTTGGGATTCTATCTAGCAAGAATAAATCTAACAAAGCAAAACTGTAAATAAAAGAATGGTAATTACCGAAGCAAAAGGCAAGAATTGAATCCGTAGCAAAGAACTTTATTAAAGAACCAATTTGATAAAGTAAACTAATGTAGTGAATGAATTCAGATCTAAACTAAGCTAATGAATGAATAATTCAAAGGTAGGCAGGGGTTACGTTAAATAAGAGAGTCACGTAAAACCCTACTCGAAAACCTCATTACAATTGGGCTTCTAATCTCGATCTTTTATTTTGCGTCAGACCCGTTGTTAGTCGATCGACCATAAGCATCAGTCGATCGACTAAGTAGAAGCGAACAGTAGCTACTGGAACCCGTGGGGTGGTCGATCGACCACTTGGACCAGTCGATCGACCAAGAGTCTTTGTCTGAGAATAGCATTCGACGATTCTGCAGCGCGCACCGATCTTAAAACAGCTGCCATTTCTTCGTTACTTGGTCAAATCAGGCGTTCTATGCGGCGTTGGAAAGCTAAGAGGATAAGCTTTCACCTCCAACTGGAATTACTCGATTATCAGGTCTATAACTCGAGATATAGCCATCTGAATCAGGCTGCAATGTCGAGAAGCACTTCTTTGCTTCTTAAACTCGTACACACCCTTTCTTTTGCTATCTTTAGGCATTGAAACGCGCACCAAGCTCATTCCTCGAGTCTATACTCCATGTCAAATGCAATGCTAAGTACTTAGGGACGGATTCGGCTCGATTTCCGCTCAATTCTTCATATTTCTGCAATAATGGACAAAAACACGAAAGTAGAGGAAAATAGGGAAATAATGGCATATATTGCACATTTGAGCTCTGAAATGCGTGTAGAATAAAGTGTGAAACATCATATTTTAGACACGCATCACTTAGTGCCATATTGGTGAGCACAATCACCATAAATGGTCAATTTGGCTCTTGATCTTGCTAACCAACACATAGCATACTTAGCATCTACCCCCAAATCCCTTTTAATTTTTTTCTGCCTGTTTTTTTATTTTCCAATTGGGATTCATCCTCCAATGCTCCAAGGACTTCTCATCTAAGTACTTTGCATTGACCATTTTATCGATCTGGAAAAGACATGCCTTGCCCTGGTTTGGTCAACGAAGAAGCTACGATATTATATGCTCAGCTACACGGTTCCCATTTACTCCAAGATGGACCCCGTCAAATATATCTTCGAAAAGCCCGTGCTAAACGGAAGGCTGTCTAGGTGGACACTTATGTATCTGAATTTGACCTCAAATTCGTACCCCTCAAGGTTATCAAGGGAAGGGCAGTCGCCGATTTCTTAGCAGAAAATCCCGTCAACGAGGATCCAACGACCGACACATGGTCACTCCCTGATGAAAACATCCTTTGTGCCGATACCAACGCACGTGACCTCTACTTCGACGGTGCATCAAATCTGAGAGGCCTCGGGGTAGGAATCCTTCTAATATCACCAGAAGGGAAACACATTCCGATCTCAGTCAAACTGGACTTCGCCGTCACCAACAATCCCGCCGAATATGAAGCATGCCTCATCGACCTACAAGCATCCATAACACTTGGCATCAAAAAGTTGAGGGTCCATGGTGATTGCTCACTCATAATCAATCAAGTGTCCGGATTATGGAAAATCCGAAACTACAGCTTAACACCGTACCAAAAAAAAAATCAATCAGGAAGCCGAATTCTTCGACCAAATCGACTACTTCCACTTTCCACGGAAGGAGAATCAATTTGCCGATGCCCTAGCAAAACTTGCTGCGCTCGTCAACTTACCCGACGACATGATATTGATGCCCTTATGTAGATACCCGTATCCGTCGATATTGGAATGTATAGACTTCCGTCAAACACTCGATGATGATAGGACGACATGTAATCCTAGTTGGCATTTGTCATTTATTTGGGTTCGTTTTATGACGTAGAACATGCTTTGTCGATGAAGCGTTTTAAATTTAAAATGTGTTATAAATTAATAAAGATTTTAAATTCATTTTATATATTTTAATTTGAATTTATTTTCTAATTCATTTTACTGAAAATAAAATAGTTTTGATTCAAAAATTCATTTTGAAAGTTTAATTGGTTTTATTAATCATATCTGAAAAACACGATTTTTACGACGGTTTTATACGCGATTTCTAGCTCGTTTTTCACTGAATTTGGGCCCAATTTTCGAGGCAATTTTAACCCAATTCCATCCTCACTTGGTCCCGTGTTCAACCCCCACCAAGCCCGGCCAAATCTCAGCCAAGACCCATCCCAAATCACATCCCAAACCAGCCCAAACACCACCCGAGCCCCCTGTTTTCAAGCAGCCCCAAACCCGAATTTCCAACCCTCAAACCCGCTCCAAACTCGCTTAAGCCCACAATCCATTAACCCTAAACCATACCCGAATATCCTACTCACATTACCCTACGTTGCCCACCAAGAAAACGCACCCTAAACCCTAGAAATAGCTGCTGGACAACAGGTATGCAAACCGAGACCCGACTGCTCTCAACCTCATCAAACCCTACTTTAACTCCCTATAAATACCTACTACCTTAAATCCCTTTGCTCCTCTAATCTCTCATACATCCTACTACCATTAAAAAGCATCAACCTCCAGAAAAAACCTTAAATCAAGCTCGAATTGGTTCGAAAAACAAAGTGTTCAAACACTCTGTTTTCGCGTTATTTCTAAGGTGAAACAGCCTGCATTTGCCTCGATTTCGTGCCTATTGCATCAAAAATATCCCTACTTATTTTCACTTTCAAAATCTAAGTTCTTCCACAATTCCAAAATATATTTCCAATCGAATTTTCATCAAAAAACGAGTTCACAAATCAAGTTTGAAAAACGCTGTGCAATTCCTTTGCTTCAACTTTCGTCGATGACGGCCCGTCGAGTCAAAATCTACGATCGATTACGACCTAAGACAGTGTCAATGATACATGTAGGTTAAGGGTGAATCAAACCCTCCTTCTTTACCTTCTTATTTTGTTTTTTTATGTTATTTATTAATTTAGTTTGTTTTGTATATTGTTTAGGGTTATTTAATGAGAATAATCTGAAGTATTGCACTCCTTCTCAAAATACTCTATACATTCATTTAACTAGTAATACTATCAACTAATACATCTCTTTTCTCCTACTAAAACATGTGGAAAGGCTACCCGTTAAACCGGTTTTTTTCTCAGATCAACTGGAAAAACATTTCATATTCAAGGAGTTTATCTTTTTTTTTTTTACGCTTCAGCTTCATCAAGGTATGCTCCCAATCGCCATTTTTAACATGACCTATCTCCTATATCTTCATTCACATCCATTTGAGTAAAACCATTAACCTTGCCTACATATTCAATGTTCATTCTTCTTTTCGTTTTTCCCCTCCATTACCATTTACTTCCATAAAACCCCACCCTAAATTTCTCCATTAAAAAGCAATGTCATTACTATAATTAACAAAAATCATTCAGGTGAGCATTAGAGGGGCACATTGACCGAAACCAGGTTTATCCCGAAATCACTGTATAATTTAATTAACAGTCGGAAATTATGAAGAAGCGCCATAGTTGAAACTGCAATGCTCGTGATTGTAATTGCAGACGGAAAATAGGATCGGGTATCTACAGAAGCCGCCGACAGTGACATTTCCGACGAATTTGGGGGAAAATGGAGAAATTAGGGTTTTGAAATTAGTTAGGTTATTGATTTGTGATTAGGGGAAGTTTGGGGAAGAAGAAGGTATAGGCTTATTAGTTTATGTTGGAAGAGAGAGGCATTCAAATGGCAGGGAAAGACAGATTTCATCTTGTTATTCTTTTTTTGGTTTAAAAGTTGCGGTTATTGAAGGGAAGAGGAAGAATATGAAAATCTTAGAAAAGGTGGGACCCGTGCTTGATTTTACCTGTTATTACAGGTTAGTAAAGGGTTAATTCTGTTAAAAGAGAAGAGGTGTAATAGTTGGGTATATTGGTAGTTAAATTGTAGGTTAGAGTATTTTGAGAAGCACCCTAATAGTTTGGAGTATTCTCATTAAATAACCCTATTGTTTATTATTGCTTATCGTCTAACTTATTAACATCGAAACTAGTTTAGTCTGAGTATGATTTAAAGTACTACCATGAACATCCGCGTTGACTCGAGTTTAAAAGGTCTTACTCGCCAGTGGCGATTGTCCTCGCTCGTTGACATATCCTCTTGTTCAAGGGAGGGCATTAATAAAGCAAACAATGACATTGTTTCACGCTTAGGCCTCTCTTGCGTTTTACTTAATTCGACCAACCATATGACTGTTTGCATATTAATTCAACCTCTGATGATTGACTTATAATTCAATTAGATGACATTAGATTGATTAAATAACCTAATTATACATGTTAGGGTGCTTCGACGTAGCATATAAAATGGATTAAAAATTGTATAACATAATTGAATGCACTTGCGACCAGGCCTTATACAACCGCTCAAAACATCACTTTACTGCCAGTTTCGACCATGACCAACACAACCACGACCTTCCCTGGACTCCAAGCTCTGATTTTACCAAATTTTAGACCTAGGGGGGCTTTCTAACTCCTTCAAAAAACCATCAAAACAGGCCCTGTCCGTAACCAAACTGCCCAAAAAGTGCAGCCCAGTCTGTGATTAGCACCTGTTTAGCACCCATTTGACCACCCTTAAGTTGACCATTGACCACCCCTCTGACCATATTTGCTAACGTTGCACTTCCATGATTCCAACAAGTCCAATAACACCCATATTCGACTTCGTTTGTCCCTTCAAAACTCGTCTTAAAGTCGACACCTTGCTACTGTTTCGAAATGCTTAACATGTAATTTGTATTAATTTAGCACGTCATTTGTATATTAACCTTAACCGTGTGTTAATCTATCTTATGCGAAGCGTAAGCCTTTTTATCCCTCTCTTTGTTTGCGTTTTTATTTAAAATGAATTCACATGTTAAACCACTCGACGAGTTAGTTGCATTAAATTGACATAGAACGGAATTCACATGTTAGGATAAAAAAGGGTGTTTGCACTTCTATACAACGATCATAGTCTTATCTGATTAGCCATCATAGTGAAAGTTTCTAAAACCCCTATTAAACTTATTTAATAGATTTTATAAATACTAATAATTTATGTCATGTGGATCTAGTTGCATGAAAAACAAAAGAACAAAAATAAGGAGAAAATGATATTTCTTACATACAATATGGATCAAAATATTTGGGCACAAATAAGGACACCTTCCTTATTTGTTCTTGAGCTAAATTAGATTAGGATGATCCTCCAAAAACCCAAGCTCCATATTAGGAACTCTCCTCTTAGTTGCACCAAGACTCTCCCTCAATACTACAAGTATTATTAACTAGATAATAAGAGTAGTGAACCTTAATTTTTTTTATCTAATAAAATTACTACACACTTAGTAATATATTTATGATATTAGATCTAAGAACAAATTTTTATTACATAAACTAATTTTATGTGAGAAAGTTTAGAGAGATGAGCACACTAGATGATAAAAATTGTTCCCTTCAAAATGAGAACTAATTTTCTAGTGTATAGATGGGGGTGCACGGTTTTTCACCCTTCAAAAGAGCCATGCATTTAATTTTTGTCTTATCAAGACAATAGGCTAGAGACTAGGTGTGTAAGATAGTAATCATGGTGTTTATTTTATATTTAAATAAGAACAACCATAAAACCCCACTAACCCCATAAAATGGACTTCCATTTTACAATTTATATTTTTATCATTTGTCATGCATGACATGCTACACATAACATGTCATATGTCATATTAATGCATATTTAACAATTTAAATATTATTACTTTATCAAATAATTATAAATGACAAATTAAATGGTAATTCACAATTACATATATGTAAAATGGGTGAATTTAGTCAATATAATCTACAAGATTTTGTAATTATAACTAACTAACAATTCTTATCTCAAATGTTTCATAAACATTAATCAATCTTAGTAATATAACATTTTAACTACTAAATTGAATCTTATTTAATCAAATTATAATAAGATATAAAACTCTCTCTTATAAATAAAATTTGTTCAATTTAAGGAATTTAATTAATCTGTATCGATATACAATTAATAATTAATTAACTTTACAATTGAGGGAATCGTCCTTTAGGTGTGACCTTAAGGGATCAACTGATCACCACCGTCAAACGACAGTAATGTCAAACTCTAGTTTGCCAATCATTACCGATTAATGTTGATCAGTTGACTATATAATTGAATCATCCCTTACGTATTCTTATTATGAGATTTAATTATGTCATCGCACTATTGATGAGGACACATACTCCAACAATCTCCCATGTGTTCGAGACAAGTGTGCGTCACCAATTCTCTTGTCCTATTACAATCTCTCACTCAATGCAAGGTGTCTTGCAAGTCGTATTTGCATTTGATCATATCTAGAGTGGTATCCTCGATCTGGAGATTAACTGTTTGACCGGAGTTATCTACCGTAGATACTTTCCGAGCGTGGCCTCGCATTTTCAGTTCACTGCTCCTTGAGTGGCCTTGAGATTTCAAATAACCCTGACAAGGGGGTGGACAATTCCTATCGCGCTATTCCCTTTGTCTAGCCACGGTTCATCATGACCCAAAAGATGCCATTTGACCTCATTTATGAAAGTCGTAGAGCATAATTTAAAGTCACTCAGAAACTGTGCCAACTTGGGTGAACAGTCTCTAGTCAAAGAATTAAATCAAAAGAATACTATAGTAGCTCTCGCCACGACCAGGCTATATGAATTACCAGAACTCTATAAGCGGTCACTGCCCGACAGAGTGTCTCATACAGTCTGCATATGTGATCGACTAGTCATCTCTTATGACTCTATGGCACTTGAACTTGCCATCAATCGCATCACACTCTAGTCACTTGGAGACGTCACCTCATATATGCAACTAGGGGCCAATACTATGTTAATCCAGTTCACCTTAATAGGGTTCAATATTGTCTCAACAACCTATTTTGATATAACAAAGTAATAAAAGAGTTTGTAATTAGACTCTAACGACGAATGTATTATCACATATGTAAAATTGATACAATATCAATTACTACATAATCTATAATCCATACTTAATATTGTATATAACAATACATCTCAACTCAATTGAAATGGCACGACTTGTCACGTTAAGCCTTTGAGAAGACTTTGGTTAGTAAGTCTCAGCAACACTTTGCACTTAACTAATTTTACTATATACTTTTTCCCTTTATTATATATAATCTTTATTATAAAACTTTTGAGTACGTGTCTAGATCCAATCTAGACATAGGCTTTCTTGCCTTAGAATAGCTCCTACTATCCTCACAGTGAATAGAATAGGACCTTTAATTATTGGAACTAACTACCATAGTTCCTCCAATTCACAAAACCGAATCCTAATATCATCCCTTCCTTCTTGCATATCTCATTATTGCAAGTGTACTCAATTTCCGTTGTGTATATCTCATTGTTCAACTACCTAGGACATTTCTAGCAGATATCTTCCTTAAATAATATAGCCAAGATGGTTCTCTAACCATCCTTATGTGTTTAGAGTATGGTTTTTGTGTAACTCCTTGCACATAAATCCATCTCATTTCTAAATGCTTAGCTTCATATCTTTAGTACTTCCCGAGTATTAACTAATGAACTATGTGGCTATATAGAGACTTCTCTCAGGGATTCGATTTGTAACATCTCGTCATACTCCAAGAATACGAGGTTTAAGAATGGTAATACATCTTAGCGTAATGAATTAATCCCGTAGCGGAAGCATGTGGATTCAATTTCTACATGTTCAACACCTTGAACTTGTCTAGACTCTTATCAATATAAGAATATTCATTTATCGCTAATATCCTCTTAGATCTACTTTTATAGGTCTTGATACCTTAGAGATGTATTATTCTTCTCCTAATTCTTTCATCACTCACAATGATCAATATGTCATTCACACATAAGACTAATAATACCACCGCACTCCCACTAAACTTTATGTATAAACAAAACTAGTCGACAACTCGAGAAAAGTTTATTACATGACTGAAACATACCACTCAACTCCTTGACATTTACTTAAGATTTCTTCTTAATTTTGTATCCTACCTTAGGATAGTTGCGATTTACAAAACTCATGCAAGATGTTTTTAAAATCCAACTATATCAAGTCATATCCGAATACAATGAATCGTTGTTGTTGCGTGCAAAGCCCTTTGCCACCAACCAACCAAGCTTAATAGACATTTTCATGTTTATGCTCATTTCGGACTTTTGCGGAGTTGAAACTAGATAAACCATCTTAATAAGTTACACGTTTGTTACTTTCAAAAATAACATTACTCCTGTCGACTCTAGGTTTCGAAGAAATAATTACTGATTTTTACGGAGAAGGAACATCTTCCTACGTCTTATTCTCAGTTTGTGGCTCTTACCAACATTTTCTCCCACTCGGTCTTTAAGAAATAATCCTCTTTTCTTTAATAGCAGCATCACGAGCCACAAACTCTTTGTTCTCGTGATCATGTAGGAAGCAAGAGCACATGTTAACTATCGAAATAAGCTACAATTTAGGTACCATGCCTAACCATATCTCATATGAAAAGTAGATGATTGCTTTAACCATGTTTTGTTTTAGTGAAAAATTTAAATGCCAAACAAATTTTATAACAGAAACTACCTCCGATTATATTGTAAAGATTCAATCATATCGTAATGAAAGTGAACTTGTGATACCATATCACACTCCTTTTAGTGCATATAAAAGTCTTCACTTTATTGTTCCTATTTTAACAAAGTACTAATGCTTTGGTTTTAATACTTCATAAGAAGAATTCATTGAACTTATTCAAAGAATTTCTCTTCTTACCTCATCAAGCGGATACTAAGTATCTACCTAGTTCGTCGGTAAAAGAGAGGAAGTAATAATTACCTTCTCAGATTGAAAATATATTCGACCATACACATTGAAGTATAATTTGGTGAAGTCACGAAACATCTTGCTTTGAATACAAGATTCGCACATTTCATGAGATTCACAATCAAATGGTGTGGGATACTAGTCAAAACTAATTTTAATACGACTTTCAATCAAGAAATGAGAAATAATTTGGGATCACCAACTCAGTCTTATATAATATATATGACATTTATTTTTAGTTTGAATATAGTTACCTTGATTTGTATGATCTCACCATAAACTTAATCGTGGTATGTTAGGGCACAACACTTGTATTAATTGCATAATTGATAAACCCTTTGCGTTTTATACAAAAAACTTGAATTATATTTTTATTTAGAGTTGGTGTACATCATAACAATTATTTAGGTACATTTCTAAATACAAAACTAAAATGAGTACGCTACAACATTCATATGTTCTTGGATGAAATGACAACTACACTAGTTCCATTCATGCAAATTTCTGAACTTATTCTTGCTAGTCGTCATACGATTATTCAATGTTAGGATTCTAAGGATTTACAAAACTCTCGGATTGTGTTATGAACAAATCCTCCTCTAAATAACCATTTAGAAAGGTGATTTTGACATCCTTTTGCCATATTTTATAATCATGAAATGTGGCAATTTCTAACATGATTCACAAATTTGTATCAAATACTCATGATGTGGTAATTGGCAAGAATGCAATGTCAATGTCATAGATATTCAGGAAGGAATATGTTAGAGTCACAAGACCAACTTCCTAGATCTTTACTTATTTGGGGTTTGTCTCTATATTAGTGTATAACACCTTCCCTTTCTTACCTAGTTCTATCCTTAACGATTCAGATATGTACCTTCTTATTACTCCCACTGATTTCAAGAATTTCTACTTGACGAAGACTTATCTTCATATAAATTCCTAGTTAATCCTTCACAAGGGTTAACTCTATTGTGGTATTTGGTTAATCAAAATTTCCAACAAATCAATTTACCAATTTAACATTGTCATGTTCTTAACAACTTAAGTGCTTGATGACAAGTGTCTATGTTGAGCAATAAGATTGTTGAACCATGAATGTATAGAAGAATTCATCAAAACTTATTTTGACTAATTATGATTCCTATTCATACTCTCATATTTTCATAGGATGATTCCTATCGAGTTCTATGAAATAGAACGATTCCTATGCAGCTAGTCCAAAACCTATGATTTGGTTCATTTGAGGATTTAGAAAGAGATTTTATTTGTCGTTGGCAATAGTGGTTTAATGGAGACATAAGTTAAAATCGAAATGATATCGTATATTAATAGGAGAAATGATAAAGAACAACATAAAACAACGAAATAGTGGGAAAAGAAACATTCATCGTTAATATATGAAAACATTTTAGTATGTTTTAGCATTTATATAATGACCTCCACCCAATTATATAAATGATTCCGAGATCCAAATCCATATTAACTCGGGCATGGGGAAACCGATACATCCCTCATTAATATAACTCGGTGGGTTAACTCTTTAACCGATTCTACAATTAGAACTCTCGGTAGACGAAATTACGTTAAGTTCATCTCTAGCCCCGGAACATAAGACTAGTCTTCATGTCCCGTTGATTCCAACCAAATTTCGCGTGTAATAACTTGTTATTACCCCACTTACCAATGAAAAATGAAAGTACCCCGGGAAACCTAATCTACCCCAAATGTCAAAGGGATTCATGGGTCCTACTATTTTGAAAGGCTAATCTCAATTTTAAATATGTGAGAGGTCTTGTCGATTTATTATCTATCACTGTTATGTGAACTATATTAGTGAACTAACGATAATTATAATCGACACGGTCGAAAAGACGATATAAATATATAAAAATGCATGTGATGTTAATCGCGATTTGGCAATGCATGTAACATATAAAGAAAAATGCAAAGCAATAAATAAATTTCCTAGTATGGCCTTTCCTAAAATAGAAAATCTAATAATCTATTACAAATTCGGAAACCAACTCCATTGGTCCCTTGAACTTCAAGTGGCACGCCTCTCAAGAACACCGTCTTCATCGGAACGCCTTTCCGAATGGCACCGTCTTGAAGAAACTTCAGAATAACAAATATAATAAAATACATAGCTATTCCTATTATATATTTCTAATATGAAAAACTAGTAAAAATAAAAGTGATACGAGATCACATTAAATTACAACCGAATCAATATCCCCTTACATTACGGGAAATATTGATAAAAACTAAGGCCATACTAAGATAAAATTACATAATTCAAAATTATATAAATAAAATATGACATTCATCAATAAAAATTGCAGCATTAATATATGTGTCTAACATGCCAAATTAATGTGCCAAATCACCCTACATAAAACTTATATCGTATATAATCCGGTTTTATAGAAATGTGTGATAATAACTTATTAAAATCACAAATCAATACTTAAATCAAATTTAAGCTCAAGTTAATTACCCTAACTCTCTTAGGACTCAATAATTAGTCTTTAATCAATTTTTGACAATAATTCAACTTGGTTTTCTATTATTGCTTATTGAACTTCTCTTAATCATAACAATTATGAAATGATTCCCAATAAATCATAGAAATTTGGAAAAATTCGAAATCACATTTTTGTAAATAGTGGAATATTATCAAGATTCCAAAAACTTAATAAAAGTTACCCACAAAATATTAATAATTTACTTTATTAATAAATTGTATAAAACATAACTTTTATCATTTAATTCCAAATTAAACACAAAAATTATGGAAAAATCAAAATCAAAATTTTGAACATTCTTAAATAATTTTCAGAACCTAAAAATGGCAAAATTTAAACCAAAAATTTTGAATTAATTTTATGACTAATAAAGTTGCCATTTTATCGATTTTATCACATAAAAATCAATAAACATACCAAATCAATCAAAATTAATCATTCAACTTTAGATCTAATGTCCATATCATATATATAATATTAGGAAAAAAATTCATGCCATAAAATTCATTTTAGCTATTTTGCTAATAATAGTCACTATTTATATCATTTTAACCATTAAAATTATAAATTATGCCTAATAAATTACATTTATCTCAAATTTTACATACAATCTGTAAAATATTCATGTGACATCATATTAAAATTTCATGGCCTGTTTCGAAGTTTAACAATTTTTAGTCATTTAACCTCCATATATACCATTTTTATCACATAAATATCATAAAATATGCAAAACTAATCACAATTATCCGAAATTTTACATCCAATATGAAAAATATGCATGTGAGGTCATACTAAACAATCATGGTCAAAATCGAAGTTTAACTATTTTTAGTTAAAAAATGCCATTTTATTCATTAAAATGCAATTATTTCACTAAAAATCATTAAAATAAGCAATAATCATCCATAAATCATCAATAAGACCTAAAAATATTTTAGAACCAGAATATATTACATGCAAAAAATTCCGTGACTTTATCCTTATAAATCACAAATTTTAGTTTTTATTTTGTTATCAAATAACTCACAAAAAACAATAAAATGATATGCGTACAACACCAAAGCTCTTGATGCCAATTGAAAGTTTCTAAAACCACTATTAAACTTATTTAATATATTTTATAAATTACTAATAATTTATGTCATGTGGATCTAGTTGCATGCAAAAACAAAAGAACAAAAATAAGGAGAAAATGAAATTTCTTACATATAATATGGATCGAAATATTTGGGCACAGATAAGGACACCTTCCTTATTTGTCCTTGATCTTAAATTAGATTAGGACGATCCTCCAAAAACCCAAGCTCCATATTAGGAACTCTCCTCTTTGTTGCACCGAGACTCTCCCTCAATACTACAAGTATTATTAACTAGATAATAAGAATAGTGAACCTTAAATTTTTTGATCTAATAAAATTACTACACACTTAGTAATATATTTGTGATATTTGATCTAAGAACAAATTTTTATTACATAAACTAATTTTATGTGAGAATGTTTAGAGAGATGAGCACACTAGATGATAAAAATTGTTTCCATCAAAATGAGAACTAATTTTCTAGTGTATAGATGGGGGTGCACGGTTTTTCACCCTTCAAAATAGCCATGCATTTCCTTTTTGTCTTATCAAGATAATAGGTTAGAGACTAGGTGTGTAATATAGTAATCATGGTGTTTATTTTATATTTAAATAATAACAACCATAAAACCCCACTAACCCCATAAAATGGACTTCCATTTTACAATTTGTATTTTTGTCAATTGTCATGCATGACATGCTACACATAACATGTTATAAGTCATATTAATGCATATTTAACAAATTAAATATCATTACTTTATCAAATAAATTACAAATGACAAATTAATGGTAATTCACAATTACATATATGTAAAATGGGTCATTTTGAATTTAGTCTATATAATCTACAACATTTTGTAATTATAACTAACTAACAATTCTTATCTCAAATGTTTCATAAACATTAATCAATTTTAGTAATATAACATTTTAACTACTAAATTGAATCTTATTTAATCAAATTATAATAAGATATAAAACTCTCTCTTATAAATAAAATTTGTTCAATTTAAGGAATTTAATTAATCATTATCGATATACAATTAATAATTAATTAAATTTACAATTGAGGGAATCGTCCTTTAGGTGTGACCTTAAGGGATCAACTGATCACCACCGTCAAACGACAGTAATGTCAAACTCTAGCTAGCCAATCATTACCGATTAATGTTGATCAGTTGACTATATAATTGAATCATTCCTTACGTATTCTTATTATGAGATTTAATTATGTGATCGCACTATTGTTGAGGACACATAATCCAACACATAGTCCATTAGCAGAGGCCGTTGTTTTCAACGGGCGGGGGTGGGTGTTTTTTTAACGAACTTCCCACCACGTTCTTTCACATCGAACTCAAATCTCTTTTCAAAATGGTTTTCAAATTTCCTTAAATTTGGTGGCGACTCCTTTTTCAAAGCACCCCGTGGATATATCAAATTCCCACATCCACATTTTGGCGAATCCACCGGAGACGGTGTAACTCGAAGAGAAAAATGATGGCTAATAGGACTAACATTATGACCGTTTTTTGCATTCTAACATTAACCTTTTTGAGACTTTAGAAGAACACCCTCACCCATTGGATCGATTTAGGTTAGGAGCTGACGCCCACTATGCCCGATTTAAGTATCGAGATGGTAACGCCGAGGTCTTTAAGTATTCGCTCTTACCATATTGCACACTTTTGCTTATGAGAGGGTTAACTTTCTTTGACGAGGTGGATCATTGGCATAGACCTCATAAGAGAACCGACCGAGACTTAGAAGAGTCTAGGATCATGCACGATTAATATGCGAATGCTTATGTACTCGTCCTCCATGTCTTTTTTCGAAAATATCAACCGTATTCTCAAACCGCTTTTTCGAAAAAAAAAATGTCTTCAAACCAAGCATGTTTTCAACTCGAAATGCTGCCGAAATTGATAAGTCATAATTATATACATATTTATGCCTCCCCTTAGTTACTTTTAATACGGTTTTAGTGCTAGTTTAAACTAATTACATACCTTTTATACTAGAATGTCGATACTTTCGCTATTCGGTGTTTAATGCAGGAACGATGCATTTAAGGAGCAAAGGTGGAGTGGACATGAAGGAATACACGAAGCATGACACAGGAATCTAGAAGAATAAAGGACGAGAAGTGAAGAAGACAACACGAAGAAAAGAGCTGAAGTATAGAGGATCCTTGATCAATCCCAAGCAGACTTTATCAACTGTGCAGAATCCTCGATCAAGTACTTTCAGACTCGATCAACTGTGTAGGATCCTCGATCAAGTACACTCTGGCTCGATCGAGGACACTTTATTTTCAGTATTTTTCCGCAATTTTCATAAGTCGGTTATGTTTTACTATAAATACCCAACTCGTACCCTATGTTATTTTTACGCTTTATTTTACCTAGCTACGTACAATTACCCTATAAAACTCTTTAAAACTATTAGTTTAGTTTATTTTATTGTTCTTACTTTCGGATCTATTGCTCTTTAATTACGGTTCTTTCTAATCTTTCTTTAGTTGTTATTAATTCAAGTTCTATTTCATTCAATTATTTTGTTAATCTTATTATGCTTTTAATCATGTTGTTCATTAATCTTATTATCGTCCTTATTGTTAGTATGAGTAGATATTTTCAGAATCTAGAGTGAAAGGGGATCTAGGTTGTTAGAAAAGGGTTAATTAATGAATTGATTATTAAATTGATTTTGATTGTTGTTCAATTGTTGTCTCACATCTAGTTAATTAATTACTGATCAGAATTGATTAATTAGTCTTGCAAACTAGTATTTTCACCAACATGGTTAAGACTAGTATAAGCCACGATAATTGAATTACACTGACTTAATAATAGCGATCGCATGTTAAGCTTAGATCTAAAAAGACATATTAGAATCGATCGATCATATGACTTTCAATAATATAAATTGCTCAGTCGATGATTCGAATGTCACCCTTAAATAACTACCTATTGAACCCGATCCCTAGACTCTTTAATATTATTGAATTTGTCTTTATTTACGTCAGAATTAGTTTGGAAATCAAACCAAACAAACCCCATAAAATTGTTACCTTTAAGACGAACTTAAATATAAACGAACTAGATTAATTAACTCGCCTCCCAGTGAATTCGACCCTTTCTTGCCACTAGCTAACAGTTAGTAGTAATTTAGGATTTATTTTGATAGGCCAACGTCTGAAATAAACCTTATTAAATTTGGCGTCGTTGCCGGGGAGGCAACAATTTTTCTGTTTGTTTTTGTTTATTTTTGTCTTTTGTCTCAGGGAGCATCAGTTCCTTGAGACATTTTGATATTTTCTTGTTGTTTTCGTGTATGCCCAGTTCTGACAGATTGGAGATTGTACCCTTTGATCCCGAGTCAGAGAAGACTTTTCACTATAGATGAAAATTTCAAAGAGAAATAAGTCTAGTGGAAGACTTGAGTACACTTGACTACGAGCCGTTTACTTTCGCAGAAGATTCGTCCTTTGAAGAGGACACATTATTTTCTGCACCCGTTATTCCTACAACATTAAAGATGCCAACCTTGGCAAGTTATATGCACTACTACAGATACAGGCTATAACAACGGGTAAAAACCGTTGTAAAAACAAAAAGCGGACGTTGTTAAAGCGGCCGTTGTAAAAGATATTTACAACGGTTAGGTTATTTACTTAAACCGTTGTCGAAAGTATTAACCACGGTTAAAAGCCATTGTTGTTGCGTGTAAGCCATTGTGGAAAGTGTTTCAAAAATTTGGTGGGAATAATATAACAACGGTTGTCATATGTATAACCGTTGTTTTAACTTTCCCTCCAAAATTGTGAAGACTTTTAACAACGGGTATATGCTACATACCCGTTGTTGAAATTTGTAGTAACAACGGTTCTTAGTTTAAAACCCGTTGTTGTAACTTTCCCTCCAAAATTGTGAAGACTTTTAACAACGGTTCTTCGTTTAAAACCTGTTGTTGAATATTATGCGCGGTATTTGTGAAAGGTATTCACAACGGGTTTTTTTTAATAACCGTTGTTAAAGGTCTTCACAACGGTTTTTTTTAGTAACCGTTTTTATTACAAACTCCTAATGTTTTTAAAAATTAAATTTGTTTCATGCCATTCAAAAACCTGCATATATCAAGACACCATATACCAAAGACCAAAGATAAATCACAGTGGGTTCATCGAACTCAATAGATTCAATTCAACCACAAAAGAAACATCATATATATATATATATATATATATATATATATATATATATATATATATATATATATATATATATATATATATATATATATATATATATATATATATATACTTACAAGGAGTTAAATTTACATGAACTAATCATTCCCTAACTTCAACAAAAAATTTACTAATAAGCTGATCTAAACTCTGAGTATCATGCATTTCTATTTTCTAAGACGTATTTGCCCAACATGTCCCTTACCTCGTCTATATCTACACTTGAGTACTGCTGAATCTCTTGTGACGGGTTGATTACATACTGCGGAAAAAACAAAGACAAGACATTATTGTAACAACATCAAATACTACATAGCAACATCATGGTATAGCAGCAAGCAAGACAACATCAACTCTAATTTAAAAAAAGTAATAAACACATTATTAAATTACTAACCTTTTCTGGAATAAGGATATATCTTCGCCTAATAATTTCCAACATGAACCGACAAATGTAGTATCTACATTGTATGCTATCCGGCTGGCGAGGGGCCTATTATTACATAAAAACAAACAGACGAGAGAAGGCTCACATCAGAATCTTGAACTTTAGGTATTGTATTAGTATTAAACACAGATTTTTGCACTTAATGTATTGTATTTGAGCACGTACCCCTGTTATCGTAATAAAATCAGGGCCATCATCAGAATCTTTCGTGGGTTGATCCTGATCGTTAGCTCTTCTCTTCTCAAAGGCCTTTTTTTTTTAAAATAAAAAGAGGCAGAAACTCATTTTTTTAGGGGCAAAAATGAGCTTTTTGCTATAAATAAAAATTGAAACTTAATGTTATTATAAATAAATCAGTATTATAAACTTACTTATTAATCAAGCGCTTAAAAGTCTCGCTTGGTTGATTATGTAAAGAGTCAAACCAAAAAACTTTCTTCTTTGTCGGCATGATGGCTGCTAGCACCCAATGAGTCCTACATCAAGAGACATCATCATTATTAACAAGTACATATATTAGTTATGAAAATGCAATTGTAGGGGGAAACGTAATATTAATTTGTTTATTACCCTTTTTCATTATAAGGGGCAAAAATCAGCTTCTTGGTTGTCGCCAATTCTTTGAGCAATATAATCTACCCGATCTTGACGAGAATTCCAGAATAAATAAAGATAAAACATAGGGGCACAGGAATCCGTATTGATCAGATGGAATCTTCTTCTCGGGGATCACTCTCAATTTCAATATCCTACATTATTACGGTATTAATTCCGGTATTTAAAACACTATCTAGTAGTCAGAATATTAGAATATGAAATTATTTATTAAGAAACTTACTTCATCCAAACAAATAGGTGTTGGACATCAATCTGCTCTAGGCCAGCCCAAATGGCTAGCATATCCCATGACATAAGTGTTTCGCGCTCAACCCCTAGAATATCCTCCTCGAGCGGAATAACTATCAATTGCTCGGTGGCTATGCGACGGTTAGCCTCCTCATGCAGTTTCCTCATCGTCATCGTTCTTACTTTTTGCATGTAATCCTTCCCAGAATATTGTGAGTCGTTTAAACTCCTAACTTCTTTCAGGTCGGGGAAATAATGATTCTTTGATTTTGTGCTACTACCACCAGCCTACACATGTAGATAATTAAAATAATAAAAAATCCAAAGGTAACATATCCTAGTTGGAGTAATAAAAATAAAAGCGTACTTAACTAAATACCTCATCAACCTGCTCTTTCAATGATGAGGCAGTAGTAGTAGGTATGACGGGGACTTAGGCTTATCAGTCTTTTTTGTCCCCTACACAAAATTACCATGCATGCTTTTTAGAAATACAGACAAAATATAAGGGAGCGAGGTTTTTAAAAAACATGGAGAATTTAATTAAATACCTCATCAAGTTGTTGTCTGGACGAGGTAGTTGGCATGTCCGGGGACTTAGGCTTATCCGCCTTAGCCGGCTTTTCTGTTCCCTACATACAAAAAATTTCCATGCTTTTTAGAAATACAGAAACAAAAAAAAATTAAAGGGAGGTTTTCATAAAAATGGAGAAGTTACTTAAATACCTCATCAAGTCCCCGGACATTAGGCTTATCCGCCAAAGCCGGCTTTTTTGTTCCCTACAAAAAAAAATAACATATAAATTTAACATATAAAAACATTCAACAATTAAAAATGTAACATATATATAAAGGTATTTCTTCTAACCCCAATTGCTTTCGGCTGCTGAGGCGGAGACGACCGAGCCAAGTAGATGTGAGTTTAAGGCCATTGGATGAAACTCCCAACATCTCCCGAGAATGGTAATGTCGTCCGAATCGGGACATGGCGGTTGAAAGTTTTCATGGCCTGGAAAGACTGTAGTTATCTCTACTTTTCTATGATTCGGCAAAAGTTTTTCGCCATGAACTACTACAGTTACCGCTGCTGATTTGGTGTGCATTTCTACGAGACCCCGGCCAACACGCACATTTGGATTTTCGAATTTAGGGTCAGCAAGAATAACTACCCTCTTGTTTACGGCCTGAAGAATATACACATACATTATTATATCCCAAAATTTAATAGAATTTATATAAATTTAACTAATTAAACACTTCATGTATGCATACCTTCGAAAACAGGAACCGACTTGAAGGGGATGTATCTTGTTTTCCATCACCGGCTTCTCAAGTTGCATCTCCTTTTCGGACCCATTATTTACCTAATAAAATTAACCAATGGCACGATGTCAGAAGTTATAGCATTAGATTTGGGGGGAACACACCCCGATCTTACCCAAAAAAAAAAAGAAAAGAAAAATAAGGAAGTATTAGGTACCTGATCGGCTTTAGTTGTTACAACTTCAGAAGCATTAGGTACCTGATCTTTCTGAATCTCGTTGACCGATACTTCCTTCTCATGTATTGCCAAGGTAGTAGCGGCCTCTTGACCAATCTGTTGTACCTTATTACCCCCTTTGTAAATGACATCCTCCATCATCTTCACTTCTTCTTCGGAAAGCTTGCCTCCAGCATTCAACTTTAGTAGTACGGATGCCATTAACTGAAGCTGCGTGCCAAGAATGTAATGTTTCAGCAATTTTTATCCCAACAATAACATGTGAATTGAACTTAAATGAAAATAATAGAATAAATGGTACCATGACAGCCTTCTCAGACTTAGTCTTCCTTTTCTTCTTTATCGGGGCAGTTGTCCTATAATATTTCATTACTCCAACCTGTAACGGGACGCCCCTCAAACGACCTGGATGTTCGGGTCGGCCGATCGCTCTAGCAAGAACGTCATTACGACCACTGGGAGTGAATTTCTCTTCTTCTACCTCTTTCAATACGTTGTCCTATAATATATTAAATAAACTTCAAATTATATTTGTGACTAAAGTAATAAAGTTAGTAATGAACTCGTCTTAATAAAATAATGTTTATTACTATGTTGGCTAACACTTCCTCATCATATTTGTCACGCGACGACCGGGATCCTTTAGGCGTGTGCCCTTCTTTATAAGTTACATGCCGATCCAAGTTGGTCACTCCCTTTGCCACCTACACATTAACATGGTAACATTTATACATGTAAATGTGTATCAATGCAAGTCCAAGTGTGATTAAAAAAATAAAGTCTCACATGCCGGGGAATAATGCATGCTACTTACGAGGTTCTCTTCTATCTTTCTGTAACCGCCTCAAGAACCATACCATTTCCCCTTCTTGCAAGAAATGTTAGCACGATTTCTTCTGCTAATGGCCTTCAAATAATTATATAAAAGCGCAAGTAGATGAGATAATAAAAAGATTATATAAAGGACTCATTAATTAAAAAAATGATAGGTAAATCGTTAAAAGGCGAGGATATTTAACCTGAAACTTCTAAGTAGTTCTCATCTCTTTGAAAAGATCCCATTGTTCCTGACTGATGGTGGGACACTTGTTTGCCGGTGGGCTCTTACGCATCTCCCCCGTTGCCTTGTCCACATACAACCAATCCCTAGCAACGTCACACCTCCACCGCTGTGGACATCCGCCTTATGCATTAAATACTTATCATGGCTTTCATCGGGTATAATAAAGGCTTCCTTTACACGAGCCAAGTATAACTCCGCCAATTTTGGATTCAAAGTTCTAACATCATCTAAATGGATAGGCACAAAATGTCTTGTGCAACATCCAATCCAACTGGATAAAAAACCCGCATTTGGACCAGTAGGGAAACCCTTCGAGCTCCATGTTATTTCCATCGGTTCTTTAGCGGCTATAGCTGCAAGGGCTCTCGGGCACTTCGTAGCACCCCTCTCACTAGGCTTATTATCCCCAGGCTTATTATTCTTTTGACTTCTTTTCCGTTTTTCACCCATGATAATCCTAAAATCCAAATATGAATGATATAGGAAATGAACAACTTAACAACGTACATGCAGAGTATTATCTAAAACCCTAAACCCTAATAGGAATAAAAATTTAAAACAACAGATTGAGCTTCTAAAATCCTAAACCCTAATAAGAGGAGTGAAGTAGATGATGCGGGATGATAAAGATAACAAAGAAAACGAAAAACAAACAGATGCATGAAAAAGAAAAAAGATGATCGTCTTAAAACCCTAATGACGAAACACAAAAACTAAAGTGAACATACCTGATGATGATGATGATAAAGAGAACGAGCAGGATGATAAGGGAAGGCAACGGAATCTGGGCGTCGGAAAGCGGGGCGGCGGCGGACGAGAATGTAGAAAGCGAGGAAGAGAGAAGAATAAACTCAGGATACCAACGGTTGAACTGGTGTTGTGTGTGTTTGTGTATGGTATGTTGTATGTGTTTGTAAATTAGTTTTTTATTAAGACAAACTATTGACAACGGGTTCTCAAAACAAAACCGTTGTTATATGTTAATAACGGGTCAATAAAAGTCAACCGTTGTCAAAACTTTATTACAACGGTTAAAATATACCCGTTGTAATATATTTTCACCAAATTTGCGCCAAAATGAAATATGTCAAAAAAATCAATGACAACGGGTAGGGGTACTACAACCGTTGTTGAAAGTTTTAACAACGGGTAGTGTAACTATAACCGTTGTTGAAAGTATTAACAACGGGTAATTTAAATATAACCGTTGTTATTGAACCTTTTTTTTTTTAAATTACTGTAATTCCATTACAGTCCAAACCTGTAACAATACATACTGTAACAGCAGAAGCACCATATACCGCAACATTATTTAGCAATTTTAACACCAGCATCCACATCTAATAATAAGATCAAGAAAATAAGACAACACCAACATGCATGCATACTGCATATCTAAGCTACAGGATTTACCATGCCATGCAAATTTGGGAATTTTTATTTAACAATGACCATTATTGATTTACCAATAAATTAAACCATCAAATTATTGGTCTGAAAATGACTCAAAATGTTGGTCGTCCATATCACCGTGTCACGATGAACTATCTCGGGATCGGGGACGTTTCTTGGATGTCATAGTTTCTTCGTTAACCCAAATACCTTCACCATGGTCATCACGCATATAGATGCTTTCAGTGTCCTCATGATCAGTGTCAACATCGTCGAAATAGGATACAGTGGTAGAGTGATTCATTCCCTCAAAAAAGACATCCTGATCATCATCACCATTATCGGATGGACTACTCCTTCTACTCCTTATAGACAGTACAACAGACCACTTCTTATCCATAGGATCGGTGACATAGAACACTTGTTTAGCTTGGGATGCCATTATGAAAGGATCATCCTTATTATTGCCAACCTTACCCATATTGACCAACGTAAATCCCATCGTATCCTTTCGGACACAATGGATGTTGTTATCAACCCAGTTACATCGAAACAAAGGCATTGTGAAATCAATGTAATCTAGTACCAATATTTCTTGAATAACACCATAATAAAGGCATTTTCCCCAAATAGACTTTTTATCTTTTGAAGTAGCAAAGTGCATTGCCTCAAATTCAGAACTCACGCCACTATTTTGCATTGTGCTCAACTCATCTTGCTCGCGGGTGTAAAAAGTATATCCATTAATGGCAAAACTGTTGTAAAAGGTGACTCTGGCATTTGGACCTAAACCAAGACGTAGTAACCTAGGAGAGATGTCATCACCAGTTTGATCCGTACACTCTAAGACAATATTCCTAAACCACTTTGCAAATGTCTTCGTATGCTTGTTCGCAATCCACTTCTCGGTCTTGTTTGGGTGATCGTATTTGAGCTCATATTTGTGTTGTTGAATATAAGGTTGCACCTCATCTTCGTTGTTTAGCACATACGTGTGTGCTAAATGCAATATTTCACGTATCACAATTTTTTCAACCCGGCCCCTAATACCTTTTCCGATCATCCAGTCACTATGACGATTCTTAGGAACGCCAATCAACTCCTCAGGGGAGAGATGATCATAACAATATGAAAGAGCTTCGTCTAAAATAGCGCGTTCAGCAATACAACCTTCCGGACGATACCAATTAGATGTATAGTTCTTGTAGACTTTCATTAATCTTTCGAAAGGATACTGGTATCTCAAGTACACGGGCCCAAGGTAAAAAATCTCCCTAACCAAGTGAATGGTCAGATGAATCATGATAGTGAAGAAAAAGGGTGGAAAATACATTTCCAACTGACAAAGAGAGGTTACAACGAGGTCCTGCAATGAATCTGCGTCATCGGGATTGATGACTTTCTCGCATATGGACTGGAAGAAGAGACAAAATCTAGTTATAACATATCTTACCTTTTCAGGTAAAATGGAACGAATAGCCACAAGTAGTAATTGTTGCATCAAAGTGTGACAATCATGTGACTTTAACCCGGTGAGTTTTAGGTCTTGCATCGACACTAGGCTTTTGATGTTCGACGAATAACCATGTGGCACTTTAATTCTATTCAAGCATGCACAAAACTCTTTTTTCTCATTCCGTGAAAGGGTATAAGCTGCTGGCGGTAAAAATGTACGATTACCTCTCTTCTGTGGTGCCAACTCTAGCCTAATACCCATCATTTTCATATCTTCCCTAGCTACGGCGTTATCCTTTGTTTTACCAGGAACATTCAGAAGGGTATTGATAATATTATCACAGACATTTTTCTCAATGTGCATGAAATCGAGGCAATGCCTGACCTCCAGGTCAGGCCAATATGGAAGTTTATCAAAAAATATAGATCTTTTCTTATACCCACGAGTAGACAATTTATAGCCGCTCTTCTTCCCATAATCTATCTCAATATGCTTTACTTTCTGATAAACTTCATGCCCACTCAAAACTCTAGGATGTTGACGAAGTTCTTGTCTTCCATTGAATGCTTTCTGCATCTTGCGATAACAATGGTCATGATACAAGAACCTCCTATTTCCCATATACACATACTTACGAGAAGACTTCAAGTATTCAGACTCGATATCCTCCCCACACAATGGACAAGCCTCTTTCCCATGAACTGTGTGCCCAGAAAGGTCGCCATAATCCGGATAGTCAGTTATTGTACACAATAACATCGCTCTCAAATTGAAAGTTTCGTTCTTATATGCATAAAATACTTCTATCCCACTATCCCATAACAATCGCAAATCATCTAGAAGAGGTTCCAAATATACATCTATATCATTTCCAGGTTGTTTAGGGCCGAAAATTAACAACGACAACATCAAATACTTTCTTTTCATGCACACATATGGAGGTAAGTTATAAATAGCCAACACTACTGGCCAAGTACTATGATGGCTACTCATGTTTCCGTGTGGGTTCATTCCATCAGTGGACAGCGCTAGACGTAAGTTTCTAGGTTCATTGCCAAACTCGGGATACTTAGCGTCGAACGATTTCCATTGCATACCATCTGCCGGGTGTCTTAGCTTTCCATCATTTATTCTTCCTGTTTCATGCCAAGTTAACATTTTTGAATCATCGGGATTCGCATAAATCCTTATGACTCTTGGTATCAATGGAAAATACCACAACACCTTAGCCAGGATCCCTTCCTTATCCTTATAACGCCACTCCAAACATTTAGGGCAATTGGTTAAGTTTTGATATAATTTCTGATACAATATGCATTCATTTGGACATGCATGTATTTTCTCATATTTCATACCCACTCCTCTTATTAGTTTTTTCGCCTCATATTTCTTAACAGGTAGAACATTACCATCAGGAAGCAACTCCTTTATCAAGGCTAAAAAACTAGTGAAACACGTGTCACTCACCCCATTTGCCCCCTTGATATTATACAACTTCACCACAGCCGACATTTTTGTGAACTTACAACCAGGATACAGAGGTGCTTCAGACTCACACAACTTCTCATACATGTTGTTAAGGTCATCCCAATTACTAGTGTCATCACCTACATCTTCAAAAGCAATCGACTCATCATCATTCTCTTCATTATCTATAGACCCAACATTCAACTTCTCTACTTCCAACTCAAAAACTCGGCAAACTCGGGATCATCGTTAGCCTTTCGTGTACCTCAACATCATCTTCTTCAGAGTTATTCTCTTCCTCTAATGATTCCCCATGAAAAATCCAACGTGTATAGGATCGACTAAATCTCCAATTTTCTAGGTGTATTTTAACGTCCGGAAAAGCCATATAGCTAATATTACCACATCTTTCACAAGGACATGCAATACTAGAAGAACCTTTCAAATTGTTCGAAACGAATTCATAAAATTCAGCTAAACCATCCTTGTAGGTGCGATCACTCATATTTGCATCAATCATCCAAGTTCGAGTCATTATTCTACATTCGTAATAATAGGCAACTAATTCGTAAAAATACAATAATAAGCAAACAAATAAACGAAATTCAGGAAAGCAATTAAGCTAAATTATCAACAAATTAGATAATAACCCAAAAAATCCTATATCTATAAGCGTTGCTAAGAAACATATATATACCTGATTGATAAACACGATGAGGGAGAGAAGACGGTGACAACAGTGACGGAGATGAAGACAGAGAGACGATCGGGGAGGAATGGAGGATGATATATAGTAGCGATATTAGCTTGTGTTTGTGTTTTGTAGCGTATAGCAGAATAAAGCAATCTGTTGTTTTTAAGATTTTCATAACATTAATAACAACGGTTATTGAGTCTACAACCGTTGTTAAAAAGTATCAACAACGGGTTCTAAACAAACCGTTGTAATTACTTTTCACTAATTTTGTGCCAAATTATTAACAACGGTTAAAATTTAACCGTTGTTATTAGTTTTTATATTAACAACGGTTTTGAAAGTATGACCCGTTGTTAAAACCAATAACAACGGTTAATAACACAGAACCGTTGTAATTAAGTTTGGTAAAATTCGCGCCATCCATTCTACAACGTCTTTTGATGATTTTCGTGAATAAGCGTTGTTAAAGGGCCGTTGTAGTTGCCTGTATTTGTAGTAGTGATGCTTAATGTTGTTGATCCACCTATTCATGATTCCTTTACTTTGTGGTTTGACAGGAATCAGTCTGACGCCCCTACTGCTGCGTCAGGACCATGGAGCAAGGAAGTGGATGAGATAGAGAAATTTATTTATGGAGATGAGCCTCATCCTGAGCCAGTTTATAGCTTTAATGATGATGTTGACATAGAAGCTGAGCTGGATGGCTTGGAGGCCGAGATTTTTGAAGAGGAGCCCGTGAAAGTTTTTGATGACTCCTATGACGGATGAAGAGCCCCATCTCCTCCCCAATGAAGATGACTTGAAGAGCGATGAACATACTTGCTCATATTTCCTATTAGACTTTGAGTTTGATGAGCCGGAACTTTATTCATTGCTTATTTTCTTTGCTTGGACTATTTATTAGTGCTACTTATGTTTGTGTATAGCAGATGCGCTACTTTTTGATTTAATATTACGTGCTTTAAGTTGTATTGATTGTGATTTGTATGGGCATTTGTTTTAAATGCAGGAAATTTGCTCGACAAGATGAATACTCGATCGAGTGTCAATAGGCTTGATCGAGTACCTTCACTTTTTGGGTTTAATTCGTAGATGGCTTGGATAGGAATTGCGCGGTTGGTCTTTCTTCCCTATTTTTGCAGCTGGTTTGGGGGAACTCCTATGCTCTTACCCAGTATTCTCTTCCCTTGTATCTACTTTTCTTGTATTATCTATTTCTTTTCCATTCCTTTTGTTAGTTGTGTTCTTTAGGTTGCTGGAAATTTTTGTGTGATTGTAATACTGTAGGCGTCATAATGAGGACACTGTGACATTTAGGTTTGGGGGAGAAGTCTTTAATTATGTTGTGTGTTTTATTTCTGTTGTGTGCATTTAAATCCTAAAATCCATAAAAATTAAAAACTTTCAAAATACAAAAACATGTTTTTACCTTTTTAGGTCGAGTCTTGGTGAATTAAATAACAATAATTAAGGGTGTTCAGAATAAACCAAACCGTAATAACCGAACCGCAAAATCGAAAAACCGTCCATTTTTAAGGTTCGATTAACCGAACCGTTTCGACAAAGCGGTTCTTTGAACCGAACCGTTAACTTTATTATGGAAAAGGTTCGGTTAAGGTTCGCAATTTTAGATAACCGGTTAACCGCGAACAGAACCGTTTCACAAAAAAGTTAGAAAAAAATTAAAATATTATATAAAAAACTGTTCGTTCGTTTAATTTTCTTAGTATATTCAAATTTAAAATTTCGTAAATTGATTAATGCTAAAGTTTAGCTTATTAACTTTATTGTTGGGTATAATATATAATGAAAATTTAATTAAACTATTAGAAAAAAATTCCCAAAATTTAAGGAAAACTGAAAAAAAGTAATATAGAACGATTATCGGTTAACCGGTAACCGAACCGCTAATAACCGTTCAAAGTAGTTAACCGAACCGTTTATAACCGTTTCTAACGGTGCGGTTTAGGTTCGGATTTTTGGCGAACCGAACCGTGTGCGAACCGAATAAATTAGAAGTTCGGTGAACCGAACCGCGAATGAACACCCCTAACAATAATGTTAAATTTGCATTGTTTTTGCATTTGAATCCCAAATAGTTGTCCATGTACATTATTTTGACCCGTTATTAATGAAAACAAAGCTCATAATTCAAGTCTTGACCATATTTGACATGCCTTATGCTAATTAGATTTGACACAATTATGTTGGTAAACTACTTAAATTCTGAGGTCTATAGAGCTTCCTAGTCCAGGAACATCAATAAACTGGTCTCATTTGTCAATTAGGCTTGAGTGTGGTTTCTCCTTGTGAAATATGTAATACTTCCTCCGTTTTTATATGATGTACCCATTTGTTGAATATATGAGTGAAGTATTTTAATAAAATGGGTACATCATATAAGAATGGAGGAAGTATCAAACTGCATAAGTGTGACATTGATTTCTTGATACTTTTATTGCTTTCATTTGACTAAGTACCTGTGGATAGACGGTTTTTACCGTTCAAATAAGCCTTACATTATCCTTTTGTTAGCCCGTTTGAACCCTTGTAGCCGTTCTATATCCTACATCTTATGAGCTACAATCCAAGATTTTGCCTACCTTTTTGGGACAGTCGTAGTTACTTGTTTATCATGTCTATTTTGCTATTATGGTTGGGTTGAGACTTATTATTGTCATGTGGGTATAGCAAAGTACTTTTTAGCAATTGTGTTGTATCATTGTGTTTGCAAAAAGAAGAATATGAAGCAAAAGAAAAAGAAAAATCGAAAAAAAAAAGAGAATTGAAGAAGAAAAGAAAAGAAATTGATTGCTTCATTTGGTTTTGTAAAGGATCAAAAGGATGTTACTAGAGTCTAATGAATTTTTGGAGAGTACTTCATTCGCTTTCATGTGTTGTAAAGTTAAGATTATTTCTCTAAGTTGGGTTCATTTGTTATCATAAAATTTGGTTTTGGTTTTCGTTTAGCGTTGTGACTACCGTCTTAGCTCCACATATCCATAGCGTGCTTTGGCACAAACCATTTCCATCCCTTTAATCCATTTGCCACCCTTATTGTCCTTGATACATGTACTTTTGTCTACATATTGGATTCATACTAGTTGGGGAAATCTCTATCAGATTAGATTGCATGCATGTTTCATAAGTTGAGTGAATGTTTCTACTTCTTTCTATATTCCCATATAACTCACCCTTAAATACTTATGAGTGCATGAATCAATCCGCGAGAATCCGACTATTTTGTCTTCCAAGAATGAAAGGTATTTGGCATTTGTCTATAGTACGGTGACATGAGACTTGAGCTACGTTTTCTAGTACTCGTACCTTTGAATTTGTTTTATTGGTACAGCTTGGTTATTGATTTGTCATAGATATGGATGGCTTGAGATTTTTATGTGCATCAACATTGGCTATGCGTTGTTTATTCGCCATTTGTATGATTGTCTTTTGTAATTGTGTGATGCGTTGCTTGAGGACAAGCAAAGAGATGGTTTGGGGAGTTTGATGAGTCATAATTATATACATATTTATGCCTCCCCTAATTACTTTTGATACGATTTCGTGCTAAATTATATTATTTACATGCCTTTTATGTTTGAATGTCGATACTTTTGCTATTTGATGTTTAATGAAGGAATGATGTAACACCCCGCGCCTTCCTTAGATTTTAAATAAATTTTTAAGTAATTTTTTTATTAAATAATTATTATTTAAAGCTTATTTTTATAAAATATCGGCATAGTCATGTAACGATAATAATAGCGTAGATTCTAATAATATTATTCTCCGTCTTGAGTTATAATAGATTTGAGACGAAAATTCTAGTAGAAACCGACTTATTTTGAGTTATTGGGCTTATCTTGACTCATGGATCTTTTTCCTTCTCTTTTCTCTACACAAACCCCAACTAAACCCTCACAACTTCATCTTCCTCACTCCTAATTTTTGAAATTTCCCAACAAACACACCACCATTGTTGAACCATCTCCACTCAACCCTAAAATCATCATATCTCACTCAATTCTTCACCAATCTCGTTCCTTTTCGCGCCATTCTTATCCTTTTCTCATTTCCCTTCTTTCTAAGTAAGAAAGTTGTCATCTTTTCCTCTATTTCGAAATTTTCATCTTACAAGAACATGGGTTCTTGACTTAATATCTTTATTTTTGTGTTTAGGGGAGAATGTGGACAACCCAGAGGAGGATAGCTACATTATTGACGACTCAATAGAAGATTGAAGTGCAAAAAGGTAACGGTGATGGGTTACTCGACTTTTATGTTAAAATTGTGTGAATTAAGTAGTATTAGACTCATATGAATGTTAAATTTGGTGTCTTTCATGACTTGTGGTGATTTGGTGTTGAGTAGAATACTTGTATGATAATTCTCATATGTTTAAAGAGTAATTTCATGTCTTGTTATAATATGGTGGAATATGAGATTGTGTTAGTGAAATTCTCTCATAATTACATGATTAAGCCTTACTTTAATGATTTATGATCAACCTCATATGTTAATGACATCTCAAATATGGTAATTTTTCATGTATTCATCATATTAGAGAGGTATAAGATGATTGAAATTAAGATAGTTGAATTTGGAAGACTTTGGATGTTGTTTGATGGAGTTTGCGTGTACAGTGAGTCCCTGCCGGTGCGCCGGCAGCCGACCTACCCAACCGGCAGTGAGACCTTGCATTTATGAGTTGGAAAAATGGGGAATTAAGCCTTTGTATGTCTCTGCCGGTGGGCCGGCAGCCGGTCCACCAACCGGCAGAGACTCCCTTGTGTTTTGCCAAGTTCACATGTTAAAGTGTATGTCCCTGCCGGTGGGCCGGCAGCCGGCCTACCCAACCGGCAGCGAGTACATGAAATTTTGGTGTCTTTTATTATAGGGTGTAATCCATGCCGGTGGGCCGGCAGCCGGTCAACCGGCAGAGAATACACAATGTGCATTATTGAACTAAATTGACTATAGCAGGTGTTCCCTGCCGGTGGGCCGGCAGCCGGTCAACCGGCAGAGAACACATTTGTGCATTTACCCTTGTTTTTTCATTATTATGTATCCTCTGTCGGTGGGCCGGCAGCCGGTGCCCACACCGGCAGAGAGCACCTGATATTTATTACACTCTTATACTTATACATACTTCAGATGAATTGTTTACGTTATGTTTGTGCAATCATTATTACTCGTATTTGTGATCCAAGTGTGACGATTTACATTGTGTGACGACTTGACATTCCTTATTTACCCTTTTGGACCATTGGTTGCGGTTAGGTGCCAAGTTTCCGGATTGGGCTATTTTTTTCCTTCCGCCTCTTCGGACCGGGGGTCAGGGTTAGATGACAAGGTTCCGATTTGGGGTTACTCAATTTCCGGGCACGGTTAGGTGTACTATGTTTCGAGTCTTGGATGCGGATGGGTCACCGCATGTCGAATCGAGTGTCGTCCATCCTGAGAGTCTGGCCAGGTTTAGATTAGGACCGTATTATGATCGTCGTCCTACCAGGAGGTTGGAGTCTATGTTGGGAGTCTTGTTTGTCCATACTTTGTAATTTGTCTTACACTCGAGTCGAGTCAATATGTGACCGTTTGACCTAATTATTCTTCTCTCATTTGTGCATAACTGCTCCTATTGCATTTCGTCTACTAATCATGATTCTCTTGTTACCATAAGTATTTATTCTTATGCTTGTTTGTTTAATTAAATTCCTAATTACTTGTATTCTGATATATTGTGGCTGGGAGAACCCTGAGTTACTCCCCACTGACTGTGGCTTTCATATTTATTTTGAATGACAGGTTGGTGATGAAGCTTAAGTGGGGAAGACCGTGTGAGCTAGCGAGTTCTTACCTTGGACTTTATTTAGCTATCACTTTAATAGACTCACCTACTTTTAGACTCATGTTCATTCGTGGGATATCTTTTCCCCAATAAATAGACTTGTGTTGTAAACTTAAACTTAACTAACTAAACTTATTTATCGTGTTGGTGATACCTCGCGTTGGACTTCGTTAGAAGTCTTAAAAGTTTTAAAAATCTCGTGTTTCCGCCGCGATTTACTAGTTATATTTAGTTACCTCAACGTGGGGTGTCACAGTTGGTATCAGAGCATATATTGCTCCCGACGCACATACGTGTACCCCAACTTAAAATTCTTACTTGACCTTGAATAATGAATGAGAGATGGGTAGAATTAAGGACCTAAGTTGGTAGCTTTTTTGTGTATGTTTTGTGATAGGTTCTAACTTGTTTGCTCTTGTGCGAAAAGATGGTACGACCAACCAATGTGGAAAATGCTATCATGCAAGCCCTCACTCAAGTGCTTGCTAATCAACAAAATGCTCAACCCGCTCCCCCTACACATGAAGCTAACCGCCAAGGAAGCTACGCTTGGATTGCAAGTCAACTAGCAAGGAACAAGGCTAGGACCTATGGTGGTGAAGTGGATCCCGTTGCTCTCTCGGAGTGGTTTCGTGATATGGAGAAGAACTTCTCTTTCTTTGATGCCCGAGAGGAGGACAAGGTGAGGTTAGCCTCTCACTTTCTTGTGAAGGAAGCCGATAGGTGGTGGACTTTGACCGGTCCTACCGCTACTCAAGACCCCAACTTTGATTGGAACCGCTTCAAGTCACTTGTGGAGACTCGCTTCTACCCTAAGGAGCTCAAGCAACAAAGATTGAAGGAATTCATGGACTTCAAGCAAGGGAAGCTATCGATTCAAGCCTACACCGAAAAGTTTAATGAACTTGCTCATTACGCCTCCAAGTTCGTGAAAGATGAAGAGGATCGTGTCTACTTCTACAAGAACAAGTTGAATCCCAAAGTGGAAAGCATGGTGAGAAGAAACTCAACTACCTTTGTGGAAGTCTATGATGATGCCATTTGGGCCGAAAGCTCATTGAAGGCCATTGAAGAAGAAGCCAAGCCCCACTCTTCTTCTCATTCTTACCGTTCTAACTTTCATGGCAAGAGACCATTTGTACCTTCTACTTTCAACAATGCCAACAAGAGGAGGTTTGTGCCAAGGATACAAGACCATGGAGGACAAAGACCAAGAGTTCAAGAACCTAGAGGACAAGCTCCCACATCAACTAATGAACTTGAGAAGGACCGTAAGTGCTACCATTGTAGACAAGCTCTACACCCCGGAATTGGATGCTATGGCAAGCCCTTGACTTGCTTCCATTGTAAGAAGCCCGGACATCGTGTTGCCGATTGCCCCGAAAAGAAGAATGCTCCTACTCCAAATTCTAGGCCAAGAGGAACCATCTTTGTCACGAGTCGAGCCGAAGCCGCCGCTCATCCCGATATCATTACGGGTATGTTCTCAATTTTTGATCAACCTTGCCTCATTTTATTTGATACCGGCGCATCTTTATCTTTTATATCTTCCAATTTTTCGGAAAAACTAGCTCTTGAACCTATACCTAGTGAGGAAACTTCTATATCCTTACCTTCCGGAGAAATGTTCTCTTGCTCCCTCACTTTCTCCGACATTCCTATTTCTATTTCGGAAACCTTGTTTCCCGCTAACCTACTTCGTTTTCCCCTTGAGGAATTCGATGTAATTTTGGGTATGGATTGGTTGTCAAAGTATGATGCAAGATTCGAGTGTAGAGACCAAAAGATTTGCCTCAAGAGTCCGCTAGGCACTCGTGTGTCCTATAGAGGAGTCCGCTCCCAAGAAGGTGTGAAATTGATCTCCGCTTTGAAGTTGATGAGCATGAAGAGGAAGGGTTACCAAATCTTTCTTTGTGTGGTGACTTCTACCTCCCCTTCCTTACCAAAGATCGAAGAAGTTCCCGTGGTTTGTGAGTTTGCCGATGTCTTTCCCGAAGAATTGCCCGGAATTCCTCCCGAGCGTGATGTAGAATTTTCTATCGACCTTGTACCCGGAACCGGGCCGATTGCTAAAGCTCCCTACCGAATGGTGCCAAGCGAGTTGAAGGAGTTGAGAAAGCAACTTGATGAGATGATTGAGAAAGGATTCATTAGACCTAGTGCCTCACCTTGGGGTGCTCCCATTCTCTTTGTGAAGAAGAAAGATGGATCCATGAGACTTTGCATTGACTACCGCGAGTTTAACCGTGTCACCGTCAAGAACAAGTATCCTCTACCAAGAATTGAAGATTTGTTCGATCAACTCAAAGGCGCTTCTACTTTTTCCAAGATTGATTTGAGATCCGGTTATCATCAAATTCCCGTTCGTGAGTCCGATATCCCTAAGACCGCCTTTAACACAAGGTATGGACACTTTGAGTTTAAGGTGATGCCCTTTGGCTTAACCAATGCCCCTTCTATCTTCATGGACCAAATGAACCGAACCTTCAGTGAGTTCTTAGACAAGTGTGTTGTGGTCTTCATTGACGATATCCTCATCTATTCCAAGTCCGAAGAAGAGCATGCCGATCATCTTCGTATCATTTTGGAGATCCTCCGTCGTCAAAAGTGGTTTGCCAAATTCTCCAAGTGTGAATTTTGGTTGTCTAAGGTGTCTTTTCTAGGCCATGTTATATCTAAGGATGGTTTCATGGTAGACCCTTCGAAGATTGAAGCCGTAATTGAGTGGAAGATTCCAACCGATGTTGGTGAGATCCATAGTTTCTTGGGTTTGGCGGGTTATTATCGTCGCTTTGTGAAAGATTTTTCCAAGCTTTCTAGACCGATGACTCAACTTTTGAAGAAAGAGACCAAGTTTGTGTGGACCGAAGCTTGTGAAGGTACATTCCAAGAGTTAAAGAAGAGGTTGATTACCGCTCCCGTGTTGACCTTGCCCGAGGATGGAATTGACTTTGATGTGTTTTGTGATGCTTCTAAGATGGGTTTGTGTTGTGTTCTCATACAAAATAGGAGAGTTGTTGCCTATGATTCACGACAATTGAGAGTTCATGAGGTGAACTATCCCACACATGATTTGGAATTAGCCGCCATTGTTCATGCCTTGAAGATGTGGAGACACTATCTCATCAGAGTTCATTGCCGTATCTACACCGATCATAAGAGTTTGAAGTATATCTTCACCCAAAAAGATTTAAATATGAGACAACGATGATGGTTGTAATTGGTGAATGTTTACGACGTAGAGTTGTTGTATCATGAAGGAAAGGCAAATGTGGTTGCCGATGCCCTTAGTAGGAAGTCTACTCATACCTTGAGTGCCATTCGTGTGCTCCCCGACGACCTTTGTACCGAGTTTCGCAAGCTAAGTTTCCAACTTGTGGAGAGTGGTTTTGACTATCTTGGTGCTATGGTTGCCGAGCCCGTTCTTCACGGTGAGATTCTTGATAGCCTTGTGGACGTTGCTACTTTTAAAGGTTTTCAAGCCAAGCTTCTTGAAGGGAAAGCAAAGGATTGTGAGATTGATGCTAGAGGTTACCTTCGTTACCGAGGACGCATGTACGTACCCGACGCCGTTGATTTGAGGAAGAGAGTCCTAGATGAAGCTCATCTATCCCCTTATTCGATTCACCCTGGAGGAGACAAGATGTATAAAGATTTGAAGCTTCAGTTTTGGTGGCCTAACATGAAGAATGACATTGTGTCATATGTTGGAAGGTGTCTTACTTGTCAACAAGTGAAGATTGAGCATAAGAGACCTGGTGGTTTGCTACAACCGTTGGATGTTCCTTTATGGAAATGGGAGTCCATTTCCATGGATTTTGTGATGGTTTTGCCTAAGACCGTTGGTGGAAAGGATGCCGTATGGGTGGTGGTAGATAGGTTGACCAAGTGTGCTAGGTTCATTCCTATCAAAGAGACTTGGAGTTTAGACCGTCTTGCTAGTGCTTATGTTGAAGAGATCGTTCGTTACCATGGTGTTCCTAAGGAGATCGTGTCGGATCGTGACCCGAGGTTTTGTTCAAGATTTTGGAAAGCTTTGCAAGATGCTATGGGTAGTAAGTTGTTGATGAGTACCGCTTTTCATGCCGCTACTGATGGACAATCTGAGAGGACGATTCAAACTCTAGAAGACTTGTTGCATGCTTGTACCCTTGATTTTCATTCTAGTTGGGAGAAGAGCTTACCTTTGGTGGAATTTTCTTACAACAATAGTCATCGTGCTTCTATCAAGATGGCCCCTTATGAAGCTCTTTATGAAAGGAAATGTCGAGTCCGATTTGTTGGGATCAAGCAAGTGATGTTCGTGATCTAGGACCCGACAAGATAGCCGAGACAATTGATCAAGTGAAGCTCATCCGTGAAAGAATGAAAGCCGCCCAAGATCGACAGAAATCTTATGCCGATGTTCGCCATCGACCCTTGGAGTTTGAGGTTGGAGATAAGGTGTTCTTGAAAGTGTCCCCGATAAAAGGAGTAAAGAGGTTCGGAGTTAAAGGGAAGTTGAGTCCAAAGTACATTGAACCTTATGAAGTGATAAAGAGGATTGGTGCCGTGGCTTATAAGTTGGATTTGCCCCCGAGTTTGGGTAAAGTTCATGATGTCTTCCATGTTTCTCAACTTAGGAAATACATTAGCGACCCTAGTCATGTGTTGCAAAATGAGATTCCCGGGCTTGAGCCTAGTCTTTCTTTCGAGGAGAGACCGATTCATATCTTGGATAAGAAGGAGAAGAAGCAAAGGAGTAAGGTGGTGCCCTTATGAAGGTGTTGTGGAAGTGTGGTGATGTAGAAGAAGAGACTTGGGAGCCGGAAGCTTCCATGCGTGTCAAGTACCCTAGTTTGTTTTAGTAAGGTAATGCTTTTTGTTTCAAGTTTCGAGGGCGAAACTTTTTAAAATGAGGGATGATTGTAACACCCCGCGCCTTCCTTATATTTTAAATAAATTTTTAAAGAATTTTTTAATTAAATAATTATTATTTAAAGCTTATTTTTATAAAATATCGTCATAGTCATGTAACGATAACAATAGCGTAGATTCTAGTAATATTATTCTTCGTCTTGAGTTATAGTAGATTTGAGACTAAAATTCTAGTAGAAACCGACTCATTTTGAGTTATTGGGCTTATCTTGACTCATGGACCTTTTTCCTTCTCTTTTCTCTACACAAACCCAACTAAACCCTCACAACTTCATCTTCCTCACTCCTAATTTCTGAAATTTCCCAACAAACACACCACCATTGTTGAACCATCTCCACTCAACCCTAAAATCACCATATCTCACTCAATTCTTCACCAATCTCGTTCCTTTTCGCGCCATTCTCTTCCTTTTCTCATTTCCCTTCTTTCTAAGTAAGAAAGTTGTCATCTTTCCCTCAATTTCGAAATTTTCATCTTACAAGAACATGGGTTCTTGACTTAATATCTTTATTTTTGTGTTTAGGGGAGAATTTGGACACCCCGGAGGAGGATAGCTACATCATTGACGACTCAATAGAAGATTGAAGTGCAAAAAGGTAACGGTGATGTGTTACTCGACTTTTATGTTAAAATTGTGTGAATTAAGTAGTATTAGACTCATATGAATGTTAAATTTGGTGTCTTTCATGACTTGTGGTGATTTGGTGTTGAGTAGAATACTTGTATGATAATTCTCATATGTTTAAAGAGTAATTTCATGTCTTGTTATAATATGGTGGAATATGAGATTGTGTTAGTGAAATTCTCTCATAATTACATGATTAAGCCTTACTTTAATGATTTATGATCAACCTCATATGTTAATGACATGTCAAATATGGTAATTTTTCAAGTATTCATCATATTAGAGAGGTATAAGATGATTGAAATTAAGATAGTTGAATTTGGAAGACTTTGGATGTTGTTTGATGGAGTTTGCGTGTACAGTGAGTCCCTGCCGGTGGGCCGGCAGCCGGCCTACCCAACCGGCAGCGAGACCTTGCATTTCTGAGTTGGAAAAATAAGGAATTAAGCCTTTGTATGTCTCTTCCGGTGGGCCGGCAGCCGGTCCACCAACCGGCAGAGAATCCCTTGTGTTTTGTCAAGTTCACATGTTAAAGTGTATGTCCCTGCCGGTGGGCCGGAAGCTGGCCTACCCAACCGGCAACGAGTACATGAAATTTTGGTGTCTTTTATTATAGGGTGTATTCCCTGCCGGTGGGCCGGCAGCCGGTCAACCGGCAGAGAATACACAATGTGCATTATTGAACTAAATTGACTATAGCAGGTGTTCCCTGCCGGTGGGCCGGCAGCCGGTCAACAGGCAGAGAACACATTTGTGCATTTTACCCTTGTTTTGTCATTAACATGTATCCTCTGCCGATGGGCCGGCAGCCGGTGCCCACACCGGCAGAGAGCACCTGATATTTATTACACTCTTATACTTATACATACTTCACATGAATTGTTTACGTTATGTTTGTGCAATCATTATTACTCGTATTTGTGATCCAGGTGTGACGATTTACATTGTGTGACGACTTGACATTCCTTATTTACCCTTTCGGACCATTGGTTACGGTTAGGTGCCATGTTTCCGGATTCGGCTATTTTTTTCCTTCCGCCTCTTTGGACCGGGGGTCACGATTAGGTGACAAGGTTCCGATTTGGGGTTACTCAATTTCCGGGCACGGTTAGGTGTACCATGTTTCGAGTCTTGGATGCGGATAGGTCACCGCATGTCGAATCAGGTGTCGTCCATCCCGAGAGTCTGGCCAGGTTTAGACTAGGACCGTATTATGATCGCCGTCCTACCAGGAGGTTGGAGTCTATTTTGGGAGTCTTGTTTGTCCATACTTTGTAATTTGTCTTACACTCGAGTCGAGTCAATATGTGACCGTTTGACCTAATTATTCTTCTCTCATTTGTGCATAACTGCTCCTATTGCATTTCGTCTACTAATCATGATTCTCTTGTTACCATAAGTATTTATTCTTATGCTTGTTTGTTTAATTAAATTCCTAATTACTTGTATTCTGACATATTGTGGCTGGGAGAACCCGAGTTACTCCCCACCGATCGTGGCTTTCATATTTATTATGAATGACAGGTTGGTGATGAAGCTTAAGTGGGGAAGACCGTGTGAGCTAGCGAGTTCTTACCTTGGACCTTATTTAGCTATCACTTTAATAGACTCACCTACTTTTAGACTCATGTTCATTCGTGGGATATCTTTTCCCCAATAAATAGACTTGTGTTGTAAACTTAAACTTAATTATCTAAACTTTTTTATCGTGTTGGTGATACCTCGCGTTAAACTAGTATATGCCATGATAATTGAATTAGACTGACTTAATAATGGCGATTGCATGTTAAGCTTAGATCTAAAAAGACATATTAAAATCGATCGGTCATATGACTTTCAACAATATAAATTGCTCAATCAATGAATTAAATCTCACCCTTAAATTACTACCTATTGAACCTGATCCCTAGACTCTTTAATATTATTGAAATTGTCTTTATTTACATCATAATTATTTTAGAAATCAAACCAAAAAAATCCCATAAAATTGTTACCTTTAAGACGAACATAAATATAAACAAACTAGATTAATTAACTCGCCTCCCTGTGGATTCGACCCTTTCTTGCCACTAGGTAGCAGTTAGTAGTTATTTAGGATTTATTTTGATAGGCCAACGACTGAAATTAACCTTATCAAATTTGGCGCCGTTGCCGGGGAGGCAAAAATGTTTCTGTTTATTTTTGTCTTTTGTCTCAGGGAGCATCAGTTCCTTGAGACAGTTTGATATTTTCTTATTGTTTTCGTGTATGCCAGTTCTGACAGGTCGGAGATTGTACTTTTTGATCCTAAGCCAGGGCAGACTTTCCACTATAGACGGAAATTTCAAAGAGAAATAAGTCGATACGGTTTTATGCCTCCCATTAGTTACTTTTGATACGGTTTTCGTGCTAGTTTATACTAATTACATGTCTTTTATAGTAGGATGTCGATACTTTCGCTATTCGGTGTTTAATGCAGGAATGATGAATTTTAGGAGAAAAGGAATGAAATGAGCACCGTGGAGTGGGCATGAAGGAATACACGAAGTATGGCACGGGATTCTAGAAGAATAAAGGAAGTGAAGAGAAGAAGACAACACGAAGAAAAGAGCTGAAATAGAGAGGATCCTTGATCAATCCCAAGCAGACTTGATCAACTATGCAGGATCCTCGATCAAGTACATTCAGGCTCGATCAACTGTGCAGGATCCTTGAGCAAGTACACTCAGGCTCGATCGAGGACACTTTATTTTTAGTATTTTTCCGCAATTTCCATAAGTCGGTTATGTTTTACTATAAATATATACCCAATTCGTACCCTATGTTAATTATACGTCTTATTTTACCTAGCTATGCATAGCGTCTCTAAAAACTCTCTTAGAATACTAGATTAGTTTAAATTAGTTTTGCTTCGGATCTATTGCTCTTTAATTAAGGTACCTTGTTAATCTTTCTTTAGTTGTTATTAATTCATGTTCTAATTTATACAATTGCTTTATTAGTATTCATCTTATTATGTTCTTAATTATGCTTTATTATATCGTTATTGTTGTTATTATTATTAGTATGAGTAGCGAATTTCATAATCTAGGGTGAAAAGGGATCTAGATTGTTAGAAAAGGGTTAATTAATGATTTGATTGTTAAATTGCTTTTGATTGTTGTTCAATTATTGTATTAATTCTAATTAGTTAATTACTTATCAGAATTGGTTAATTAGTCTTGCAAACCAGGATTTTCACCGACAGGGTTAAGACTAGTATAATCCACGATAATTGAATTAGACTGACATAATAATAGCGATCGCATGTTAAGCTTAGATCTAAAAAGACATATTAGAATCAACCGATCATATGACTTTCAACAATATAAATTGCTCAATCAATGAATTAAATCTCATCCTTGGGTGACTACCTAGTGGACCCAATCCCTAGACTCTTTTAATATATTTAAATTTGTCTTTATTAACATCGCAATTAGTTATTAGAAACCAAACAATCAAACCCCATAAAACTTTTACCTTTAAGACGAACTTAAATATAAACAAACTAGATTAATTAACTAGCCTCCCTGTGGATTCGACCCTTTCTTACTGCTACTACTAGTTAGTTGAGAATATGATTTATTTTGATAGGCCAACGACTGAAAATAACCTTATCAGAAATAAATATAGGTTTTTGACCAAAATGAGCCTTTTATAGCCGGCACGTTGCCCATTTAAAACCTCATTTTCAAATCATCCATTTTCGAACAATTCTGGAATGATTTTTCACCAAACCATGCCCGAGCATAGAATATGTTTCGGGTCAAATCTAGTCATGTCATAGGTTCAAGTGAACCGTATGTCTAGTCAAACATAACCCTAGCAGGTTACCCAAGCCACCTCTCAGGTCCAAGTCAAGTATGTTAACCATTTGGTGAAAGTCAAACCAAAAAAACGCACCCTAGGGTCACTAGGGTGTTTATTTTCATGAACCTTTGGTCCATGTTGGTCCAAGCACGGGTTAGTCACACTGAGTCTAGGCTAGGTCGAGTCTAAGCCAAATATTTGTATGAGTCAAAATGTAAGTCGAACCTATTGACAAGTCGAGACTAAACCAAGTCCATGTCTAAGTCAAAACATGAGTCGAATTTGTTGTCAAGTCGATATCTTTTTGGGTCTAAGACCATGTTGTTCATTCTGGAGTCTAATCACTTTCAACCTAGTCCGGTCCATTTGCATCCCGAGTTGTTAAGTAGAGTGAAACATCTGTCAGTTTACGAGTAGTGTCGAAACTCTGTCAACCTGAGTCACATAGTTTCTTCCCAGGTCAAGCCGAGTTAGGAAAGTGGGCCAATTTTCAAACCGAACATCGGAGTAGACCCTTGAAAAGAGAAAAGTTCAAAACTGGGGTTGACAATTACAAGTCGAAATTTGCATTCGAGTCTTAGTCCGAGTCGAGTCTAAGATTTGTTTTCCTACAACTACGTCAAACTCCTTTTCATTTCAATGAAATTGATTCTGTTTCCACATTCATCTGATTTGAATCATCAAATCAATCCAAAATGCACTACACACTCAAAGGCATCCCTTGGGTAGGAGTATATCTCGTTTTAACTGGTAGGGTACGTTAGGATCTCATGTTTGCATCCTTTACCTATGCCATGTCTCACAGTAGAAAACCTCCATCAAAACAAGTGCTTTAAGACAAGCTCTTAGATGATCCTATGACGACCTCAGGCATTTCCCTATTTCCCATATCGATGACGGAAGACAAGCCCATTCCCCACAAAATCATCCCATCTCGAAGAGAGAAAAGACAACCCAACCTCTCGAATGTTAGCATGACCCAATTCATTGGCGAAGACAAAATTTTCAAATAACAAATCGATTATAACTCGAAAAAGCAAAAAGAAAAGAGCAAAAAAAAAGAAGCAAAAAAATAAAAACGAAAAAAAATCAAAAGCAAAAAAAAAAGGAAAAAGCAAAAAATAAAAACCAAAATACCAAAGTTGTAGAAGTCGAGTCAATATCGAGCACTCGTGATCAAAGCTTAAAGGCAGAGCCAAAACGGTCAGCTAGCACCATACACAACCTTTATACCCCTAAGTCCTTCTCGAGACAGTCATAGGGAAATATTCAGAATTTTTGAGCATTCATCTAGCTTGTGTCATTAAACCCAAGCCATTAGGGTCCAGACATGGAAATTTGAACCCGTATCAGTTTCCAACCAATTTACACTCAGGTTCCATCAAACCTAGGACACCATTTCCAACAACATCAGTAGCCATAACCCATTGGCCTAAGCACCACAAAACAAACCTTCAGAGTGATAGTTCACCATTCAAACCCCTTATTACCAAGCACCACATCCCAAAGCATCCAAGCCTTTTACACCAATCCAGAAATGGGATTTAACGGTACCTTGCAGGCTAGAACGTGATACAACATGATACCTTAGGTAAAACCTTTGGGTGTGTACACACAAACAACAAAAATACAAATTTTATGCACCTCATCGAACTACGTTGGATTTTATTTTGCTCCACGTGAATACATAGGCAGTCCTTCAAAATAAAGGATTCAATCCGCCCACCCATCCATCCTTTTCATCTTGTCGATTTCTTATAGGTCTTAACTAAGTCCAAATCAAGCCACCTTCAACCGAGTTAGTCTTAGTGTTCCATTTAGGCTAGGATGAGGATCTAGATTCAAATGAGTATTTGTCAGGTTTCAAAATAAGCTTTATCTGATGGTGTTGGCAAATATGTTCAACTTGATATGGTCTTCGCTCCTAGAAAGGCTTGCTTGGGGAGTTATGATACATTTCGACCTCGATTCACGTATATCAGTCGTCTCGTCTAAGGTTCCTGCACACTTAGGAGTCTGTCCTAGTTCGAGTCAACCCCGTTCAACTTCATATGTCAAGTACCCGAGTCATCAAGAGTCATCTGGTCTCTCAGATTTAAAATCATCCAAGTCAAAGTCAACGTTTGAAAATTAAAAATTCAAGTCTCATTTCAAATCAAAATCAAATCTTTCAACTTTCAAATTCAAAATTCAAGCCTCATTTCAAATCAAATTCAAATCTGTCAACTTTCAAATTCAAAATTCAAGCCTAATTTCAAATCAAATTCAAGTCTTTCAACTTTCAAATTCATGATTCAAGCCTCATTTCAAATCAAATTCAAATCTGTCAACTTTCAAATTCAAAATTTAAGCCTCATTTCAAATAATATTCAAATCTTTCAACTTTCATATTCAAAATTCAAACCTAATTTCAAATCAAATTCAAATCTTTCAATTTTCAAATTCAAATTTCAAGCATCTTTCAAATTCAAATCCAATTCTTTTGAATTTCAATGATTTCAAAACAATCAACCTTTTTTTTTACGATAATCCTGACTTTCGGAAAAAAATCAAATTCAATCTTCAAATTTGCTATGTGATTTACTATGTGAAGCATTTTTACTTTGTATAGCACTGTACTAGTTTGTTACAGGTGCATTTGAAGAACCAACGCACCATTGCTAACAGGTTTGTACACCCGATGGCATCACAAAGATATCAACATTCAAATGGGGGCTCTAAAACATTCCGTTTTAGAACCCATTTTCAACTGGGGGATCAGTTAGCCCGATTAACCAAATTCGATCCACAAGTTTATCGCAGCTAGCCGTCACCCATAAGCAGCTCAAACAAACTGAGCTATGGGATACGTCCGTTGAAACAAATGGGTTCCATAAGCAGCTCGACATATTGAGATATGGATCGCATTTAATAAGCACCAGCACGTCAGCGAACCTTCCAACAATAAGCACCAGCAGCTCAGCAAACCTTCCAACAATAAGCACCAGCAGGTCAGCGAACCTTCCAGCACTAAGCACTAGCAGGTCAGCGAACCTTTCAGAAAAGAGCATCGGCATGTCAACGAATCTTCCATCAATAAGCACTAGCAACAAGCAAACAAGAAGAAACCTTGTCAGCACCAGCACGTCGATATGACGTTCAAGCAATATGTCCTTTTTAGGATATTTTCGTTCAGCAGCAACCAGCAACAGCAACAACACCAGCACCAACACCGGGCTTTGTTTTCAAATAGAAGCCTCAGCCACTACAGCACACATAAAACATTCAGTTTGATATTAACTGGCTCAGTCAAAGTGGGGGCTCTGTAGATACCCGTATCTGTCGATAATAGAATTTATAGACTCCCGTCAAAAACCTGATGATGATAGGACGAGATGTACTCCTAGTTGGCATTTGTCATTTATTTGGGTTCATTTTACGACGTAGAACGGCCGTTGTCGATGAAGCGTTTTTCGATTTAAAATGATTTTCAAATTAATAAAGATTTTAAAATCATTTTATTTATTTTAATTTGAATTTATATTCTAATTCATTTTATTGAAAATAAAAAAGTTTTGATTCGAAATTTGTTTTGAAAGTTTAATTTGTTTTATTAATCGTATTTGAAAAACTCGATTTTTACGATGATTTTAAACGCGATTTCTAACTCGTTTCTCACTCACTTTGGGCCGGATTTTCGAGGCTATTTCAACCCAATTCCTTCCTCACTTGGTCCCATGTTCAACCCCCACCAAGCCCGTCCAAATCTCAGTCAAGACCCATCCCAAATCACGTCCCAAACCAGCCCAAACGCCACCTGAGCCCCCCGTTTTCCAGCAGCCCAAAACCTTACTTTCCAACCCTCAAACCCGCTCCAAACTCGCCTAAACATGCGACCCATTAACCCTAAGCCATACCTGACTATCCTACTCACATTAACCTATCTTTTCCACTAAGAAAACGCACCCTAAACCCTAGAAATAGCTGTTGGACAGCAGATATGCAAACCCAGAGCTGACTGCTCTCAACCCTATCAAACCCTACTTTAACTCCCTATAAATACCTCATACCTTCAATCCCTTTGCTACTCTAAGCTCTCCACACATCTTAATACCATTAACAAGCATCAACCTCCAGAAACCAACCCTAAATCAAGCTCGAATTGGCTCGAAAAACAGAGTGCTTAAAAACTCTGTTTTCGCGTTATTTCTAGCGTGAAACAGCCTACCTTTTCCCTTGATTTTCATGCCTATTGATACGTGCATTTTATATAGTCTTTTTAGCCTAATTTATGCACGTATTTCTACGCTTTTATCGTAGTTTATGCTACGAAATGCCCCTAATATGCTACTTTGGTTTGTTTTGTCTTATTTGCAGGAATGAACCCAAAAGTAATGAAATCAAGTCATTTACCGTCCGTTTAGCATGCATTTGGAGGAAGAGTGAATTTGAAGCGGGAATTATAGCTGTCTTGGGATGCGTGAAGCTATTTCGGGAGCTAAAAGGACAAGTCAAAGTCAAACTAACGAGAATTATAAGCTGCTGAAGTTAGTATCCACTCGATCGAGTGGTTTTAGGTTGAATAAACAGTCGCTCGAGCAACTTTATGGTCGATCGACCAGTTCAATAATAGCATTTACTCGATCGAGCATTATTCTTAGTCGATCGAGCAGTTTTTGGCTGAGTTTGCTCGATCGAGTGGTTTTATTCCACTCGATCGAGTGGATTTGTCTACGGGCTGGGCTTTTTAGGTTTAATTCCGTCTATTAGGTTAATAAATCCTATTTTTCTTATAAATAGGAGTTAGGACGTCTATGTAAACTCTCTCTCTCACTCCCTCGGTCCTTGGATCTCAGACGTTATTCCTTGCTCTATCATTATACACTGTTACTTTTATTCTTGCATATTCCTCTCCCTTATCTGTTAATTTCTCTCTTTCCTTTCCCTCTCGCCTTAGCCTCTTAGTTTAATCAAAACATTTCAATCCCCCACACTGTGACATTAGACAGATAGAATAGACAAGTAGATAGTAAACCGCCTCCCTGTGGAGATTGACCCTACTTACCGCTGACTTCTGTTAGTAGTATCTAGGTATTTTATTTTTGGTACGAAACGACAGTATCACCAATTGCATCAAAACGATCCCTGTTTGTTTACAGTTTCAAAATATACGTTCTTCCACGATTCTAAAATATCTTTCCAATCGAATTTTTGTTAGATATTGTATATGAATGAACATGAATTGACAATAAAACCGCATCGAATCGACTCCGCTTTTCTAATAGAATAATTCGAACCTTATTAGTGCCTGAGTGAAACCGAATTTCCTATTGACATAAGACGGTGCCCTCTGATTTTTGGCACAAAATTCAGAGACGTAATATAGAAAATATTTTGTGTAGAATGTTATACGTTCTTTTGATGCAGTAGAAGATTATAATTTTCTGTAAACTTTTCTTCTCATCCTTTATCTATTTATATAGAAAGGATTTGGGAAACAGAAAAATAGGGAGATGTATTTCTGATGGGTTGCAACTCTTCAGAAATTCAGATACAATTGATTAAATTACGCGGAATTTAATTAATGCTAAAGTTTCGGGGGCGTTGCATCCCCGAACCCCTAAACCAGGGCGCTTCGTCCCTAGACCCAGACTCGCTGACCGGGCAGCGAGACCCCCGTCATAGTTATTCGAACGAAAACTATTCCAGAATCCCGTAAATAATTATAAGAGCGTACACTCCGTACTTCCCGAACTTGTATTATATTATTTAGAAATTACCCATCAATGAACCGAACTTAATTACGCCAAATAAACCGGTAATTACTCTTAAATCACCAACGATTTTCATCAAGAAACGAGTTCACAAATCAAATTTGAAAAACGCTGCGCAATTCCTTTAAAAACACGTGTTTGCTTCAACTTTCGTCGACGACGGCCCCTCAAGATAAAATCTATGATCGGTGACGACCCAAGACGGTGTCAACGATACATGTAGGTTGAGGGTGTATCAAATCCTCCTTATTTCCCTTCTTATTTCGTTTTTTTATGTTGTTTATTTATTTAGTTTGTTTTGTATATTGTTTATTATTGCTTATTGTCTAACTTATTAACATCGAAACTAGTTTAGTCCGAGTATGAGTTAAAGTACCACCATGAACACCCGTGTTGACTCAAGTTTAAAAGGTCTTACTCACCAGAGGCGATTGTACTCGCTCGTTTATATATCCTCGTGTTTAAGGGAAGGCATTAATAAAGCAAACAATGAGATTGTTTCACGCGATTTGGTCTCTCTTACGTTTTGCTCAATTTGACCAACCATATGACCGTTTGCATATTAACTCGGCCTCTGAGTGTTGACTTATAATTCAATTCGATGACATTAGATTGATTAAATAACCTAATTATACATGTTAGGGTGCTTCGACGTAGCATATAAAATCGATTAAAAATTCTATAACATAATTGAATGCACCCGCTACCAGACCAAGTACAACCCCTCGAAACACTGCTTAAGTTCCACTTTTGACCACAACTAATACAACCACGACCTTCCTTGGACTCCAAAATATAGCTATACCAAATTTCAGACATAGGGGAGCTTTCTAACCCCTTTAAAAAACCATCAAAACATGCCATGTCCGTAACCAAACTACCTAGAAAGGTGCAGCCGAGTCAGTGACCAGTACCTGTTTAGCACCCTTTTGACCACCCTTAGGCTGACCAATGGCCACCCATCTGATCATATTTGCTAACGTTGTACTTCCACGATTCCAACGAGTCCAAGAACATCCATATTCGACCTCGTTTGCACCTTCAAAATGCATCTTAAAGTCAACACCTTGCTACTGTTAAGAAATGCTTAACATGTAATTTGTATCAATTTAGCACGTCATTTGTATATTAACCTTAACCGTGTGTTAATCTTTATTATGCAAAGCGTAAGACTTTTTATCCCTCTTTTTGTTTGCGTTTTTATTTAAAATGAATTCGCATGCTAAACCACTCGACGAGTTAATTGCATTAAATTGACATCGAACAGAATTCCCAGGTTAGGATAAATGGCACTTTTATACAACGATCATAGTCTTATCCGATTAGCCATCATAGTCCATTAGCAGAGGCCGTTGTTTACAACGGGCGGAGGTGGGTGTTTTATTAATGAACTTCCCACCACGTACTTTCACATCGAACTCAAATCTCTTTTCAAAATGGTTTCCAAATTTCTTTAAATTTGGATGCAACTCCTTTTTCAAAGTACCCCGTGGATATATCAAATTCCCACATCCACGCCTTATGTGTCGAGAGAAGGAGCGAACCAGCTCACATCTGAGCCATCAACAATGACGAAGAAAATCATGTCGAACCTTACTACCAAGCCATCCTCAACTACAAAACCAAAAACGAATTCCCTCCTAGCTCTAATACAAGAGGACAAAGAGCCATCCGTTTACTTGCATCACAATTCGTGATAAACCAAGAACAACTATACAAAAGAACACCCAGGGGATCCTTCTCCTTTGCATTGATCATCAATAAGCCAAAAAAGTCATGAGAGAGGTCTACGATGGAGAATGCGGCCCTCACATGGGTGCAATGATGGTAGCCCGAAAAATCATGCGGTTAGGCTACTACTGGACCACCATGGAAGCCGATTGCATAAATTACATCAAACATTGCCACAATTGCCAAATCTTCGCCAACGTACAACACATACCACCATCCCTTTTATACACCACAACATCACCCTAGCCTTTCTCGACCTAGGGTATCGACATCATCGAAAAAGTCAACCCGATAGGCACCAAAGGGCATTGCTTTGTCCTTATCGTAATCGACTACTTCACCAAATAGGTAGAAGCACAATCATATGCAGTCTTGACCGCCAAAAAAATGGCCAATTTCATCCAGGACAACATCATCTGCAGATATGGGATACCTCATGAAATCATCAGCGACCAAGGCTCCCACTTTCCGGCCAAAACACAAGCCTTGATGGACAAATACAAAATCAAACGACATCGATCATCCCCCTATCGTGCCCAAACCAACGGAGCGGTAGCGGCAACAAACAAAACACTCGTCACCATCATCAAGAAGATGCAAGACAATTCCCGTGATTGGCCGAGCAAACTCTCATGCGCACTCTGGGGATACCGAACCTCCATTCGAACTCCAACATGAGCAACGCCCTTTTACCTAGCGTACTGTATGGAGGAAGTACAACTAGTAGAGTTGGATATTCCATCCCTACGCATCCTACTAGAAAGTCATGTCCCTGAGGTAGAATGTACCCGTCGAAGGTTCGAGCAACTCACACTCCTAGATAAACAGCGACTCAACGTCCAGCTATACCAATGACGTATACAACAGGAATTCAACAAAAAAAGTCAAACCCAGAAACATCAAAGAAGGCGACTTTGGTCCTCAAGTCGGTTCGAGCACCATTACCCGTCAATCCGAGGGGAAAATTCAACCCCAATTGGGTTGGGCCATACCTAGTCAATAAAATCCTGGGGGGGGGGGGGGCAGTGAGATTAAGTGACCTATACGGGGAGGATTTCAGAAACTCGACCAAACTAGACCAACTCAAGAAATACTACCCTTGAACCTTAGCAACCAACAAAACTTTCCTTAGTTTCGCAACTAGTGACCACAATCTCCCTTTCAAATCAATTCCTCAAAATGTACTAATTTGAAATTGCATATTTTATCGAGTCTAAGTTACAACACCTTGCCATGTTTTAAACAACCTTTGATCTGTCAAAGGAAACATCCATTTGCACTCAAACAAAAACACCTGAACTACGAGCATAGTTTGATTTCACCTCTTCAGGTGGATACGTAGGCAATCCTTCTTACACAAGAGGGATACAACCACAAAACCCAAACAATCAAACAAAACATTTGAACTACGAGCATGGTTTGATTTCATCTCTTCAGGTGACTACGTAGGCAATCCTTTCTTACATAAGAAGGATACAACCATCCCCACACAAAGTAAACAATCACCTATACATATTTCAAAACAAAAGGGAAAACATTCCCTTTTCTCAACAAAAAAAAAAAACCTTTCTCCCTTCCCACAAAAAGCCCTTTCACATGTGCAATGTTTAGGATAATTCAAATCAATTTACCTTGACGAGATGGATGGAAGAAACAACAAGCATTTCCGACCTATTTCATGTTGCAATGTCATTTATAAGGCTATATCCAAAATCATTGTGCACTGATACGTACAATTTATATAGTCTTTTTGGCCTCTTATTGCACGCTTTTCTCTATCGTTTTCATAGTTTTGTATTGCAAAATGCCCCGAATAGGCTACTTTGGTTTGTTTCGTCTCATTTGCAGGAACTGACCTGAAAGTAGTAGAATCGTGCCTTATTCAGTCCTCCTAGCATGCATTTATGGAGATGGAGGATATAGAGGGGAAGTGATGTGCCTCGGGAAGCGTGAAAGGGTCCTTGGAAGCTGACTAAACGAAGATCAAGATGTTTTCAGTGGTTGGGCACTCGATCAAGAGCTCTTTTGTTCGATCGAGTGGTTTTGACGGTTGCTGCTTGGGCACTCCGGATCTCAAGCTTGTAATCTCTCTTTACTCTTGCTCTTAATTTGATTTCCCTTTGCTCTTCTCTTAATCCTTATTCTTAATTTTTGTCTTATCATTATTGTTTTTATTAGTTCATGATTCATCTTTATTCCTCTTTTATCATGTCTCTTGCTTATTCATATATTGTTGTTGTTTATTGCATCAATAGCATGAGTAACTAAATCTCTCTATGTTAGGATTAGGGGAGTTATGGTAGTGAGTTGACAACGTTGTGAATAGGTTAGATGATTGAATTGTGAGAACTGTTTTATGACAATATAATTGTAATCGTTTAGTTGAGTGCACGCTTCTAAACTAGTTAAATCAGTTAAATTCAGACCTAGATCGAAAGATAGGAAGGAACAGATCTATTATGAATAGTAGACTACACTAATGAGGATGAAAGTTAAGTTAGTTGTATTCTAGGGCGGATAGCGGACCGGAAGGACCTTTCTCTTACCCTTCTCACATTAGATCGTCTGAGCTATTTACGACTGAGTTGATTAATTGCCATGGTGAACCGACTTCCTAGCATACTTCTCTTTATTTGATCACATCTTTAATTCTCTTTATTCTATTTGCTCTTTTCTCTTGCCTTAATCTCTATTAGTTTATTGGAAATCAATTTAATACCCCCAATTGTTACCTCGACAGACTTAGATTAGCAGGTAGATATAATAGCCTCCCTGTGGAGATCGACCCTACTTCCACTAGCTTCTGTTAGTTGTTTTAGGTATTTATTTTTGGTATTAAACGACGGGTATCAAATTTTGGCGTCGTTGTCGGGGAGGAAATTAGCCTATTTATCTGTTTATTTTCGTTTGTCTTCGTCTCAGGGAATTTTTAATTCCTTGAGACAGTTCTTATTTATTTTCTCTAGAGTTGTTTATGCCCAGGTCTAACAGGTTAGAATTAATGCCAGCTGATCCTGAACAGGAGCGGACTTTTCGCTATAGACAAAGATTGCAGAGAAAGAATCAAAAGGAAGCCTTGGGTACTTTTGAACCCGATCTTGAACACTTTTTATTTGTAGAAGACCAGTCTTTTGAAGAAGACAATTCTATTTCTGCAGCCAATTTTGTGAAGATGCCTAATATCGCGAGTCATTCTGAGCCTACGGCTGCCTCTATCCCTAAAGGTTTCAACCTAGCAACAGAGGATGGCAGTATATTCAACATTCGGCCGTCTTATATTAATGTGGTCGAGAGAAATATGTGCCGTGGGGTAGCTGGTGAGGATCCGCGAAAGCACATGGAGATTTTCATAGACTACTGTTCTACCATTCCCGCTACTAAGAGAGTGACACAGGACAAGATTAAGGAAGTTCTATTTCCTTTCTCTCTGACTAATGGAGCCCGAGAGTGCCTCACTGATCTTGATAGTGCTGCAGCCGGGATTACTAACTAGGAGACCCTCGCCCTAGCCTTATATAAAAGGTACTTTCCTCCACAACGAACTAATCAGCTGAGAGGAAAGATTACAAGTTTCAAGCAAACACCAGATGAGAACTTGTACGAGGGATATGGTCGGTTTAAGAAACTTGTGCGGTCTGTTCCTCATCACGGTTGTGATCAGTGGTTCTTGTGCAATCAATTTTATAATGGGTTGTATGATGATCACCGTGCTATTTTGGATGCTGCATCAAATGGTCGGTTCCAAAAGAATATCGATGATGACAAGGGGTGGGGAATCATAGAGGAGATGGCTACCGATTGTGTTGAATATGGGAACCCAAGAGGAGGAATTAGAACAGTTTCTTCTATTGACAGTGCAGTTGTGGCCCAGCTGGAAGCCATGAATGCCAGGTTTGACAAGTTGGAGTTGCAGAACGCGGGAGATCAATAGACGATTCACTTATTGACTAGACAAGAAACCGTTTCATGTGAGAGGTGCAGTAGTAATGATGGTCACACTGCTGTAGACTGTCTAGCTGAGAAGGAGTAGGTTTTTGCCTTTCAACAATATAGGCAAGGGGGCTCCTATTACAACAATCAGAGTGGCGTCCATCCTAACTTGCGATGGACAAGTCAAAATGTATTGAATCCTACACCTCTATCGCAGCAGCAACAACCATACGTTCCACCTCACAAAGCTCAACAAGGCTTTCAAAAGCCTCCATCTTTCCCACCGCCGCAACAAGGTGCTTCTTCCAGCGGTATAAGTTATGTGGCTGAGTTGAAGTGGATGATTCAGTCATTGACAATCCAACTGCAGAAAAGTGACCAATAAAAAGATGCATCTATCAAGTCACTTGAGTCACAAACAGCTCAACTTGCCACTTACCAAGCTTCGAGGCAGCCGGGTCATTTACCGTCCCAACCTGATAAGAAACATCATGAGACGGTGAACTTAATTAATCTGAGGAGTGGTCTTTCTTATGAGGGGCCTAAAAGGCCATCTGAAAGTGATAAATTGGTCTCGAAAATTGATGTTCCTGAACATGAACAGTCGTCCCTTGATGAAAATATGCTGAATCCGAGAAAAGTACTCGATTGACTTATCTTTGGAGGTCGATCGAAGGAAAAAGCTGAGAAAACTACTCGATCGAATGGTTCAGATATTCGATCGAGTGCTGTGGAAATAGAAGCTTCCGATCGAGTGGGAAATAGTACTCGATCGAGTGAAATTGATGAAGAAGCTACTCGATTGAAGGGAAAGCATGCTCGATCGAGTAGAAATGAAACTGATCGTGTTGATTCTTTGGCAAAAAGAAATGAAGGTTTAGAAATTCCCATCATGGTCCCTTTCCCGAGGCGATTACAGAACATGAAGGCTGAACAACATTTTGGTAAATTTGCTGATATTTTAAAGAGCTTTCACGTCAACGTTCCCTTCACCGAATTGCTAACTCAGGTACCCTCTTACATGAAATTTATGAAAGAAATATTAACGCGTAAGAGGCATATAAATGATCATGAAACGGTAGCTTTAACTGAAGTGGGCACTGCCCTAATTCAAAATAAGACACCACCCAAACTGTCTGACCAGGGTAGCTTTTCTATTACATGCCATATAGGGACCCATTTGATGGATAATGCGTTATGTGACTTGGGAGCTAGCGTGAGTGTCCTACCATTGTTTCTCGCTAAGAGACTTGGTTTGACCAAATTTCATTGTACCAACATGACTGTGCAGATGGCCGATCATACCTTATCACGACCCTAGGTGTCTTAGAGGACATACCTATTAGGATCGGGAAATTCTTTATCCTCGTTGACTTTGTAGTCTTAGATATCCCCGAATACTGTTACACTCCTATCATATTAGGACGACCATTTTTATTTACTGCTCGCGCAGTGATAGATGTCAGGGGCAAGACTCTTACTTTTTTTTTTTTTTGCAAGAAAGGCAAACCATCTTATTCATCCATTGGAGGGAATAATAGGCAAATTCTTACAAAGTATATCCAATAACTTAGAACTCTAAACATTAAGAAGCTCAACTATCTCATCCTTATGAGAAGAATGAGTTACATGAATCAATCGTACACTAACTAGGTGTTGTACTCTCCTAATTATGTAAGGTATGTCATGTTCAATTCCTTGAAAAATTCTCAGATTTTGCTCTTCCCATAAACTATAAGCCAGTGCAGTCAAATAGCTCATGAACCACCGAGATTTCCAATGCCTCCTCACATGCTTACCAGCTATCCAGTTTAGTTCCTTCCTCAAATTCATAGTACGGCCAGGTATCTTCATCCATAGCAGAATACTTTGCCAAGCTGTTGTAGCATATGGACATTGAAAGAAGAGATGTTGATGCGTTTCTACAGCAGCTTTGCACAAGATGCACCTATTAACCAAGTACAGACCCCTGTGATTAAGTTGATCAATAGTAGCTTTGCAGTGCCAGAGTCACAATAAAGCTGTGCTTTGGGAGAACTACTCTGTTCCAAACAGCATTTACCCATCTAACTTTGATCCCTTTCTGCCTGAGCTGATCATATACCAGTGATAATTGAAGCTTACCATGCTTGATACAACTTTGCAGGAAAGCTCTGGCATTTTCAGCATTCCCAGTTCTCTCCAATAACTCATCACGCACCTTCAAGATACTCCTCCAGCTCTCAGAATGATAGGTTTTGACATCCATGGTCCAAAACTCATCTTTCTTGATATTGTATGTGTAATTCCAGACCACCCAAGAGCTATCAGAATGTCTCTCAATCTCCCAAATCCATTTACAAAGGACGCACTTATTCCATGCTAGTACTTCCTTAATGTTGAAACCTCCTTCCCTCAGTGGCATACAACTAGAAGCCCAGCTTTTCAAAATCAGTCTCCTGTATCCTTCCTCTGAGTTCCATAAGAAATTTCTGCAGAACTTAGTGATGAGTTTAATAACTCCCTTAGGAATCAGTAAAGTGGAACACCAGAACTATTCAAGCCCAAAAATCACAGTGTTAATCAGATTAATTTTGCCAGCATAAGAAATCTGATGAGTGGACCAATGATGCATTGCCTGTTGTACTTTCTGAAGAAGATCTGCAAACATGGTTTTGTTCAGTTTATCTTCATTAAGGGACACGCCTAAATACCTAAAGGGGAAACATCCTTCAGTGTATCCAGTGGCCCTGAGAATTTCTCCCTGAATATCCTCTCTTATCCCTCCCATATAAATGCTAGTCTTCTCAGGATTTTCCTGCAAACCAGAAAGTTGAGCAAATATCCCAAGAGACTGAGTAACAGCCCTGACAGATGGAGTATCCCCTCTAACAAAAATCATTAAATCATCTGCAAAAATCAGGTGATTTAAACCAATTCTTCCACATTTGGGATGATAAGAGACCTGATGTTGCTTATGAATCCCCCTAAGAATTCGAGAGAGGTATTCCATGCCCATAACAAATAGAAAAGGAGATAGTGGGTCACCTTGTCTCAACCCACTTTCTCCTTTGAAGAAGCCTGCTATTGTACCATTAATTTTAAGACTAAACCAGGTAGAAGTTATACATCCTATAATCCATTTATGGAACTGAGATGGGAAATTATAAAGTTCAAGCATCTGACCTAGAAAGCTCCGTTGAAGTGAATCAAAAGCTTTTTTGATATCCACTTTGATGAGACATCTATGAGACACTCCCTGTTGGCCATACCCTTTAATAAGTGATTGAGTGAGCATGATATTCTCAAAGATGCTTCTCCCCTTCACAAAAGCTCCTTGTTCCAGTCCCACAATATTTGGTAATAGAGGCTTCATTCGTTCACATAGTATTTTACTCACTGTCTTGTAGAACACAGTACAATAAGCAATAGGCATGTAGTCCATTACTGTGGATACAATCTGCTTTTTAGGAATCAAAGCCAATAGAGTAGTGTTAGCTTGTTTGGACATAACCCCAGTTCTGAAGAAATGTTGTATAGCACAGCAATAATCATGCATAATCAGAGGCCAGGATTTCTTGAAAAACTGAGCAGAGAATCCATCATGTCCTGGACTTTTATTGGAGTCAATGGAAAAAAATGCTCCCTTAATTTCCAATTCCTCAACTGGCTTGCAAAGATTAGGCCAATCAGAGTCAGGCACCTGAGACCCTCCCAGCAATCTAGGATCCATAGTAATTGTCTCAACTTTATTACCCAACAAAGATTGATAATATTCCACAAAAGCATGATTAACATTATGAATCCCTTCTCTGATCTGCCCATTCATGTCATGAATTTTCCCAATAATACTCTGATTCTTCCTAAGAGCAATCCTGGATAAAAAATAGCTATTTGGTGCATCATTGTACTGAATGCTTTGCACCTTGGCACGCTGAATTAAAGAACTTCGTTCAGTCCTCTTTAAACTCAAATAAATCTCCATTAGGCTCTTCTCTTTAACAAGCAGCTCAGAATTAAGGAGGTTCTGTTGGACTTGATTTTGGCAATCCTCCAGTTCCTTCTTAGCTTCCTAAACTCTTTTAGGTAACCCTGCAAAGTGTGTTCTATGCAAGGATTATCAAATTTTTAAGACTCTTACTTTTCAGGTAGGTGATGAGGAGCTGATTTTCTATCAGTCCAATGTTCGTAAGGCCCCTATGCAGGTTCAACCTTGCAACGCTCTACCCTCTATAGACCCTGACACAGATTCTCCAGTTGATAATATTAAGTTATGCGCGGCTATATTGACACCTTCGCCTCAGACTGAGAGCAATATAGAGGACCATTCAGTTCTTTCTATTGTTGCAGGTATAAAAAGAATGGATATTGGAGATTCCGTCGATAAAAGTACAATGAAAGTCAAGCTCACAGATGGGAATAATGCCAAGGAAGATGCCAAGGAAAAAGATCATGAATGGGAAAAGAAAAGCAAAGGAAAGAAGAAAGTGAAGGCGTATGTGGACGTGGACTATTCTCGTGTACCCCTCAACTTTGGAGATAAAAAAGGACGGTCCGCGATGCTGAAGGGACCTCTTCCAGTCAGAAGCCCTCCTGTGGGCTGTTGAAGTGTTTTGGTAGATAAACGGGAAATGTCCCGTTGTAAAAACTTTGTAATTTGGATTTTGGGATATTTTCTCGTGTACCCCTCAACTTTTTCATTTTCTAAGATGTACCCCTCTTTTCTAGCAAAAAAACTTTGACCGTCAATAACTATTGGCTACAAGTTCAGAATACGATAATTTTCTTCTTCAAATTGACCGTCTTTAAGAGGTCTTTATTTTGAAAAAGAATTCACCAACGTCTCAACTCGTAGTTGAGAATTATGGTCGGTCAAAGTTTATTCGTTAAAAAAGCTTTGACCAACAATAACTACCGGCTATGAATTCAAAAAGCAGTGAATTTTTTTTCAAATTTAAGGCTTTGACGAGATAATTGGTTTGACACAAAACGACGGGTATCATGCACTAGATTGGCTTTGGTTTTACCTGATATTATAAATAGGAGTCAAAGGGGCTTTTGTCAAAGATATAAGCATTCTTGAGAACATCCTAATATGTCAAGATCTGATTAGGATGTACAGTAGGAGTATGGCTTCTCCTAGATGTATGTTTAAGCTTGATTTGCAGAAGGCTTATAATTCAATAGAGTGGTCTTTTGTTGATCAGATGCTGGGGGCTCTTAATTTCCCTAAGAAGTTTAGAATGATGATCATCACTTGTATCTTATGATTCAATATTCATGTCAAGCTTGTAAAACTGAACCCGACATCGAATATTGTCAACATAATGACGATTATTCAAGTCTCGTTCTTCATATGAGCACAAAAGCGGGTTTCGACACCCTTTTACAAACAATTTCATAAACATTTTCAACAACCAGGAGACACTCCCATTGTGTCTTCGTCTGCCTCGCGCCATACCAGGTCCTTTGTTTTCGAGTTTTCAAACCTGGGCAGGTCCCCTTGCATCGTCCTATGGCTCGCGCCTCAATAGGTTGACTGATGCAGGTCCTGTTTTCTTTCCAGCACTCGTCTAGAACGATCCCGACTTCGGTTAACCCGAATACAGGACGGATCAGATTGACAAATCAGCATTTTACTTTGCACTTACAAAACAATTTTCTAAGACAAATGGAGCACGTTATGTACCATAAACCTAACTCGGTAAATGAATATTTAATTTCCGTCTTGCATGCAAATCAACACTAAATCCAAATTGGCATAAATTACTTGATATTTGGATAAAAACCAAGCTAGTAAACTTCACATGTTAGGTTTAAACTTGTGTGAGATTAAAGGGCTTCCCAATACGTACCTTCACCTCTTACTCGGAACTTTGGATAGTGGACGACCTTATCTAGGGCGAAAGAGAGTCATTCTAGAGATAGGATGCTAAAGAGGGACGATTCCTTATCATTAGTACCTATGTCAAACACTGCTTTTGCCTTGATTGACCTAGGTATAAAGTGGATTCGAACGGTTTCCAAGCATCCTACAATTGCTTGGTGGCGACTCCGAACATCTCTAACATCATTTCGAGACCCTTGCCGAGACGAAACCGGTCGATCTAAAACGATCCGGTCGAAAGCATCTATTACGCCGCCGAGCATGGCTTTCCGACCGCCGCATGCCCACAGATTGGCTTGGCGTGCGGGTGGCCATGTCCACAAGATGTTACATTCTACCACCCTTAAAATGAACTTCGTCCTCGAAGTTTACTCTCACACATAAATGTCACCACTCAAACTGTTAACCCTACCGTAACCATACTTACCACTTCAAGCACCACCTTTACCCTTAATAATATAAATCAGAAGTGTATCCTTTATCACACATGTAGAACCATCAAACTCTCTTTGTCACATCCTACCCCTCTTAAGACAAGTGTTACGTCCCCGTAACCCAACTAGTACTAGATCCTTCATGATTCCTTCTCTTTATTACCATTTCCTGTCACTGATAACCAACTATAACCTCAATACCAACGACTATTTCTACATCCAAGACTCTCTTTTCTAAATAGTTCTCATACCTCTAATCATGTGTACACCATCTGACTTTTACCACAAAATCTTTAACACAACCATGACTTCAACCCTTCAACATTACCGCACAACCACATTCTTCCCTATTGACGTACCTAACCCCACAACATGACCCATGATCCATAAATTGTTACACACTCCCTAGGTCCTCAAATTTCCCCGCCAACCTCGTCCATAATGTAACATGATACTAATTCCTAACATTCCATATCTATTGCCCCAATAAAGGACTGTAAACCACCTGCAACTCGTAGCTCAGTACAACTCGTGTTTGCCCTAATTACTTATCACAACTATGTCAACACATACCTCATCTTAATCAAAACCAAGCACTCCACAACCTCCCATACTATGCTCCCTCCACGGATTATCACAATAACTATAACAACAACAACCACATGCGCAATTCTCATCCATAACAGACTCTACTCCCTTACCCATCAGCAAAACTAAAGGAACAACATTATTAAAACACGACCCTTAAGCTATATGTCAACAACAACCAGAACATAATATCTCAGGTTTCGTTTCTCAACCTTTTCATTTCCTCCTCCACCCCAGATGATGGCATCGCAACACTACCACAAATAGCCGCACCGCAGTGCGTAGGTACCCAAATCGCAACACGGAGTATCGTCTCGGATCGCAACCCAAGACACCACAACCACATCATTAATAACAACTTATAGAATCTCATAATTAGTGACTCAGTATAACTTCCTTGATGAAAGAACACTTCCTTAATACCGCTTTATTAAATCACCAAACACAACATATTACACGGAATAATTAGATAACAACTTTATGAATATCATACCTCATGAGGTCAGAACCTCACACAATCACTTACACGCATCATAAACCCATAATCAAATCTAACTAGTCAATCCTAATCACGTTAGTTACCACTAGATAATGGATATCTCTCACCCAAACTCAACTCAGATGCCCTTCATAACATATTTTCCTATCCGCATAATTATCAACGCCCTACAAATGTAACCATATCACAAGTACACAACTACTAGCAAACACCTTCTATATCCACATATTATACTCCCTCACAACCATACATACCAATCAAGCCTCCACAAAATCCACCTCTTTAGAACGGTTAACTTCCATATTTAACATCATCCTTAACCACTAGTGACAACATCACGACACCACCATCTTCCGTATCACTATTCTCTCATAATCACCTCTAAATATAACAGTTCATTTCCGATATTCGGTTACCATCCCAAATAATGAATATCAAATTTATCGACAAAATTACCTCAACATTCATTCCTATAATGTCCTCGATTGTATCGTCACCTAGCTCGCCACCAAAGTCTCATACCATGCAAATTCTCCTCCAACTTTTTACTCCCCTAATTCCCCAAAACTCATGACTCACATGCTGCCCTGAAATTCCTATATAACCCTTAGTCCACACCATCATGACAGTATCACACAACTGTATAATTCTTGTGAACATCCACTCCACTATCGTGTCCCCTAATTCTTGTGAACATACACTCCACTTACCATCATCCTTCTCTTCCCATTACTTCCAAAAATCAAATTCCATTAGCCTATATCAATATCTTTCATTCATTTCTTATCAAAAATCCCTCTCATCATGTTTCTCACCCATACTCCCCATCGATAGATCTACCCAGTCAATGATTTTTCCTTAATTAATGAAATCTTCTTTTAATAATTCTAAAAAATCAAGATTCACTTTACCCCTTGACATCCCAAATTATACACTAAGCTCACCTTATAATAATACAAATCTCTATAACAACTACTACATACAAATCCTCATTGTGGTATCCCTTGATCTAAGTTCACTAGACACCAATTTTTTTTATCACACCCTTCCATTACACATCTCCTCACCCAACATCGTCATAATCATCCCTCTCCAGAAATCACTATATATCCCAAATTACTATAATTTTTACATCCCTCATTTCATCTTTTCCTTCTCACATTTCTCGAATTTACATTCCCACTGTCATCACCACTTGACCATATACGGTCATCACTGCACCTTTAAATCAACGACTAATTCATTCACCATAGCTCACATAATGTGCTCCTTATCTCAATAACTTGTCAACTTCGCTTATTCCTTCCATTATCCATCATAATCACGTGTACCCCTGTTCTCCCTACGAAACACATATCCTTCATAAGCTGGTATCTTCACATCATAGTATCTGGTAACTTACGTATCTATACCATCACATATGTAAACGAATGTCTTAAGACCCAAAACATACGCGTTCACATTACCTACGACTCAAAATAATTGTAAGAACATAACCTCCAACTCAAAACAACCGCCCAAAGAGGTACTCGGTTGAGTACACGACGTACTCGGTCGAGTACAGAGCACTCGGTCGAGTAACTGTACAACTTGGCCGAGTTCTCGACTCCAGAAGCTGACCCAAATTATAACAGAAAGATTACTCTGTCGAATACGGGTTACTAAGGCGAATAGGCAAGTTACTCAGCCGAGTAGGCTCTACTCGGCCGAGTTCCTGCACAGTTCTCAGCAACGTCCAGTTTTCGTAAAACAGTCGTATCTCACTCGTTTCGTGGTTGTTTTGGGCGTGTGACCTATCATTCGAATCCTAAGAGGACAATATATCACATCCAATTAGAATCGCATAAATATCATTCCTAGAACTCAACTTATGACCCTATAAATACAACCTTCCAAAAATCGAAATTCTTACAAATCAATCTTTCTTACCCAGACAACTTAAACAACAACAATGCATACAATAACAACTCAATACCTATAAAACCAGTATACTAGATGAGCTCTTATCATACCAACATGTAAATCAAATATAACATACAATATACATGCATGTTATAAGTCATGTTCACCTTTATGCCATATCACACCATATCCTTCATCCTTTCCATATCATATAAACTTTTTAAGCCAACAATCACATCCACTCTATCATGCAACAACAACGCATTACACATAACGAACCCCAAGACATTCCTGTAGTGACCGGCTCAAAATTGTAAGGGCTATCTGTGGTTTAAGGATGTCTCCCAAATCTTTGCGGTAGCTCCAAACAATTCCTACCTGGGTTCATTTTATTTTGACACCCTATATTCATTTGGTTCATTTGTTTTAGGTTCCAAAATCGTCGCTCTGATAAAACTTTGTAACACCCCCATGTACCAAGGTGCCTTACCAAGGACCACCCTAGCATATAATGGTGCTACCATTTCAGTTTCCCCGAGGTAAGTATATCAATAGGGACCATCAAACAAAATTAATAAAATGTAAAGTTAAACTTATTACATGTCTCAAACCAAATCCAAGGTATAAAGCGATGTAAACCAACTACAGCTGAAAAAGTATCAAAAGACTCATGACAGCGGAAGCAAAGACTCTAGGTGATGGCACTCCCTTCCTCGATCCCGCAGCTATCATAACTCATCTCCTGTTAATCAACTACTCACCATCCCCAAATGGATCACCACAGATTTGAAAAACATAAACGGCGTCAGTTCACTGCATAATCAAGATAAGAAAGATAACAAACAACATTCAAGCCAATCAACACACATTCCTCAAACTCCATATGTAACCAGCAACCGACTGCACACTAAAGTGTGTAGCCCTGCCAGGTTTCCATCGCAACGGGAGACCCTCACCGCCGGTGGAGGACCGCAGCCTTGCCCACCTAAGCCCCACTCATCGCAACGAGCAATAACCCATATCCATTAATGTGCATATCCCCCTTGTGATAGGAAAAACAAGGGTTAAATCAAGGGCGTGAAGCCATTCCCGATGATGCCTCCACTCAGCCGAGGACGCGCCTCGAGAACCACAGACAATCAACAAGAAATCCAAACATCCAAGAAAGACAATTCCAATAACAACACCAATCACGCCAATACATCAAACAACATCATCTTAAATCAATTAAACAGACAACTGAGTAGGTAAACCCTACCTTATGCAATCCAAGCACACACAAGCAACCAATGACAGTTCTCATGACACCGTCACCTACACACAATAATCACATACCATCACTATAAAACATTCCACCAAATTAACCCAAATTAGGATTTACACAAACTCTAACAATAACAATGATAAACTGATTAGGAATATTAGAGACTTACTAACACAGATGACACAAAAAACGAGATCCAAAAGCTCACAATCGATCACCCTTGGCTTAGGAAATGTAAGATGATTAGAGCAGTTTAGAACGTCGTTAGGTTTTGTAAAATAATGATTTAGGAACTGATTAGAAATTGCTCAATACGCTATTTATACTTCTCTAATCATTTTAATCACAACCGCGAAAATTAATCCCGTCAGACCGGATATTGGTAGAGTACCTAGGGTACTCGGCCGAGAACGCCCTACTCGGCTGGGTGTTCCTGGACAGTAACCTGACAAGAAAACACACGACACCCTAATCGGCTGAGTTAGCCCTATTCGGCCGAGTAAACTAGACTCAGAAAACTGTGGTATTACACAAACCACTTCTATACCATTTATCCATTTGCCACCCTAAGGTCCTTGATACATGTACTTTCGTTTATACTGTGAATGTGTATTAGTTGGAGAAATTTCTATCACGCTAGATTGCATGCATGTTTCATAAGTCAAGTGAGTGTTCCACTTCTTTCTATCTTCACATATAACTCACCCTTACATAAGTGCATGAGTAAAATCCACGAGAATCCGACTAATTTGTCTTGCAACATTAAAAGGTATTTGGCATTTGTCTATAATACGGTGACATGAGACTTGAGCTGCATTTTCTATTACCCGTGCCTTTGAATTTGTGTTATTGGCACAAATTTGGTCACTAATTTGTTATAGATATGGATAGCTTGGGATTTGTATGTGCATCAACATTAGCTCTGAGTTATCTATTCACCATTTGTATGATTGCTTTTTGTATTATGTTAGTACTTTGCTTAGGGACAAGCAAAGAGATGGTTTGGGGGAGTTTGATGAGCCATAATTATATACATGATTATGTCACTTTTGTGACGCTTTGTGCTATTATATGATGATTACATGTCGTTATTGTTAGAATGTCGATACTTCCGCCATTTGGTGTTTTTAATGCACGATGGATGCATTCGTGGACAAATGGATGATAATGAACACCGCGGAGTCTGCAAGACGGAGAACAAAAAGTATGTCACAGAAACCAAGAAGAATGGACAAGAGAAAAGAGAAGAATACACAAAGAAATCATGCAAAGGAGCAGTATATCTGATCGAGTCTGGGATTACTCGTTCGAGTGGAGGTGTACTCGATCGAGTAATCATGGACTCGATCGAGTATAGAGTTTTATGACGACGTTTCGCGCAAGTTTCCCAAATCGGTTTATGTTTATTATAAATATCCAATTTGTGCCCTATTGTATTTTTACGTTTTTATCTATCTACGACACATTTACACAGAAATCTCTCAAAAAAACCCTTAGACTAGTTTACGTTACTTTCGGATCTCGACTTTGTTCATCCTTAATTTATGACGGTATTCATTCAAATCTCTTTCAATATGCACTATTCATCTCTTATGTCTTTAGTTATATTTATTATTCATATTATTGTTGTTATATGTTATAGTATGCGTAGCTAATCTCTTTACCTAGGGTGAAAGGAGATCGAGGTTATTAGAAGAGGGTTAATTAATGAATTGATTGTTAAATTGCTCTTAATTGGTGTTCAATTGTTCTCTTACTTCTAATTGATTGATTGCTGATCAGAATTGATTAATTAATCTTACAAACTAGGATTTCACTGATCCGGCTAAGACTCGTATAGGCTACGACAATTGAATAGACTGACTTAATAATAGCGACCGCATGTTAAGGTTAGATCTAAAGGACATAATAGGATCGACTGTTCTTATGGCCTTAAAAAATCTAATTGCTCAATCAATGAATTAAATCTCATCCCTTTCTTGCCACTAGCTACCAGTTAGTAGTAATTTAGGATTATTTTGATATAGGCCAGATGACTAAATCCTTATCACTGCACAAACCAACAAAAGCCTGAAACTGCTTTTCTCTTTATTACTTTATCAATTTGTCTAGTTGTGTTATTTTCTCCAAAACCTTTAGCTGTTATCTTTGTAATATAGTAAGGACCAATATGAACCATTGGATGGTCCTATGTGAACGTTTGTAAGCTAATTTACTTTTCCTATATAAAGCTAAGCTGCGGCAATGAGAACAACAGACTAAGTTGAACAAAACTACAGTTTTCTGAATCATTGTCTCTGAAATAACTCTCTTGGATGTGTGCTGGAGATATGATCTTTATTTAATGTTGTATTAGTAAAATCTAAGTCTTTGTTGTGTGCTGAATTCAGAGTTCACACCTCTATCTGATTGGCTTAGTGCTTTGAGAGGGGTCTATCAGTTCACAGTTCATTTTTCAGTCAATTTCATAAAGCTTGTCAGATTATCAGCCTTTGAGCAATTTTTTAAAATACATAGAAGTCCTTAAAAATCACCAAAATTGGCACAGTTTTAGTTTGCCCTTTTAGCTAAATTATTACTAATTTTCATGATTTTAGGAGGTCGTTTGCTATTTTTAATTAAATTAAACAGCCAGCTGCATCAGAGTTCAGTTTACTGAGTTTTATGTTATTGTGCTGTTATTTTGGGTGAACTATACCCTTAATTATAGTCTACAACTCTTACCTAATACTTAGACAACATACATGCCCTTAACCCACGTCCATAACCATGCTTAAACTTGTCCTAAAGCTATCCTGAGACCCCTCAACCAGTCCCTGTTTTCACGCATGAAAACAGAGCCACGATCCCACATCTTTGCCTCCAAATCCGCATCCTATGCTAGAGCCATACTTTAACATATTTCCTTTTCTTGTTCCCCAATTTTACGATATTCGAAGTCTTCCATGTTTCCCTCAAAGCCAACTAAGAATCCCTTCCAAAAACCGAAACCAACACCTTTTCTAAACTCGTCCCAATTCCACCTCTTGGCAAATTCGTTGTCCTTCACCTCCAAGATAGATCTCTAAGAATTCCATAACCAAATTTTTGGGTTCTAGAGCAACCCAAAAGCCATACACTATAGATACAAGTCTCCTCCTTCATCAAACAAAGACATCTTACACATTAAGCACACACCTCATAAACATCACCTTATCCTTCAATCTCTCATCTTTCCCTACCAATACCTTACATAAAAAAGCCATAGAAGACTCATCGCACACCCATAAATCACCCTTGATCATCAAACACGAGCATAGGTAAACTTTTGAGCATCGTTTTGCTCTTTCATTACCCGTGTTCCTGTCGCGCGCAACCACTATTTTTGTTCGTTTGTTTTTGTTTCAAAATGTTTTTAATTATATTTTTTGTGCTAGTTTTAAAATTTGGAGTCTCACAATTCCAGTACATCATTTAAACTAAATTTGAGTAAGAAACGAAGTCACAATCTGAGTTTGAAAATCGTTGCACGAACGTTTCTAAAATCGTGTTTTTGAAATTGTTTATTTCGAAAATTGTTTGTTCGTAATTGTTTTGTTTCAAAACCGTCGACGACGTAACTTTTAGAAAATATTGCATCCGGGATCCCGAGTGGTGTCCAATTTACATGTAAATTAAAGGTGCAAAATCTCTACTTTCTCCTTTTTCGCACACGTTTTTTTAGCATGTCTTTTAATTACCGTTTGTTTCGTTGATTATTTATCGCATGCTAATTATCGTAATGTTGATTAGGATTAGTCACCACATGTTTAGATATGTTGGCATGTCTAATTGTATTAATAATGGCATGTTTTAATCGATTATCACATGATTAGTTAGATTAATGTTTTAATTCAATTAATTATGGATGAATCATGTTAGATCTATGAAATAGATATGTTTAATTGTTAAAAATGAAATCCTTGTTTTAATTATGTTAAATAAATTATTTGAATGAAATTCACATGTTAATTTAATGACGTGTTTTAGGTTTAATTTAAAAATAAAATTGTTAGATTTAAATCGCATGTTAATTGATCATCGACGCCTCTCATATTGTAACACCTCCATTTATTTAGGAGCCTTTAGCAAGACATTCCCAATAAATAGGACTATTACCATCTCGGTTTCCCGAGGTAAATGATACAAATTAAAACAAACCAAAGTACTTTAATAACTTTAACTGAAATAACAGTTTTATTACATTGCCAACCGATTAAATTTAAACCTTAACATTACAATTTACAATGCAGCGGAAATTACATAAATAAAGTTGTATAAGTCAACTAAGTTATCTAGACAACAACTATGGTCCAAGTCGAGCTCACGTCCCAATGCGCCCAAGTCAGCTAATCTTTAGTACCTGTCAAATATGCTCCCCATTATGGTTCATCACAGGTGTTCATGAATACACTGTCAACCACGAGGTTGAGTAGGATAAAAAACTTCTGATGTGACCAATATTTGAGCATATTTAGTCCCCGAATTAGCCTCGTTCCTATGCTTTTTAGTGCATAATTGGGTCATTTACAATCTTTAGTCTTTCGTTTTGCATATTCTTTGAGGTTTTGTGTCCTTGGTAGGAGAGGAGTGCAAACCTTGCATTTTCATGGCAAAATGGAGCTAAATTCATCGAATCTAATAACCAAGCATCAAAGTGAAGAAAAGACTAGAAGGCCTATGTAAATAATGAAGTAAATGGGCAATGATGAGAAGATCCTTGCATTCCCAACAAGATCTTTGAGGATTGTTGGAAGAAGAAAAGAAGAGAAGCTTGCTGACCATCTATCCGGGCGTCGCAGCCACGGGACGAGCGTCCTGGCTGGCTACAATCCGAGCGTCCCGTAGCCAGTCCGCTCGTCCTGACTCTCTACAATCCGAGCGTCACATCCCTCAGGCCGCTCGGATTCCTTTCCAGTGCAGCATGTCTCTCCCTTAGTCCGCTCGGGATGAGCATATTCTTTGAAGACTAGCGAAGCGGAGATGAGCATCTCCTTCGAGAGGAGCATTTCCTCAACTTTTCTTAAGGGTCTTAATCGTCATTTAAGCCCTTAGTAACCCTAATTTATGTACTTAATCCTTATTATAAATACCCCATTGTACTAATTAGATTATCATGTTCTTCTTATGCAATCTTAATCTCATCTTAATCTTGTAATCAATCTTTTAATTAAGCATTAATACAAATCTCATTTTCCTTAATTTCTCTATTGTTCATCATTTATTTTTGGTAATTGAAGATTATTTGGGGTTTATTTTGGGAGATTGACAACCTTCCATCAATCATCAAATACTTCTATTATTCTTTGCTTATTATTTTGGAATCATCATTAGGTATAGTTCTCTTAATCCCTTTTTAATTATTGTTAATCATCTTCATTTATTCATCATGTTTTATCTTGCTGGTATGATTGAAAACCATGTTAGTATGTTAAACTTGATAATGAGTGAGTAGTCATTTAGCTAGGGTTAATGAGGAATTAGGGGAAACCAACATGGGGATCGATTCATGCTTAATCTAATATGCTTTCATAATTAATTTGCTTGCTTGTTGTAATTTCAACATATGCACATGTTATGTTTGATGAAATGCGAGTCTATGAATCCTTGCATTTTTTACCCATCACTTATCTTTTCAATGAGACTTGTAAGACATAAACCAACTCGAGTCTCATTAGACCATGCATATAGTTGGATAGGGAAGATTAAGTCGACTTGTAGGTGTTGTACAATCTAATCGATTCGGCTCCGGGACCCAAACCTCCCTAGGGATTGTAAGATATACACTAACTCGATCCCATCACAACAATAAGTGTTTGCATCTAGTTGAAAACATGTTTTTATGATCAAATCCCATGAATCCCCTATGAACCCATGACATCCTAGTGCTTTTAATCAATTGTTTACATCTCATTTTAATCATCTTACTTGTTTATTTACATTGTTATTTAGTTTAGTGATCTTCTTATCTCAACCCAAATTGTGACACCCTTAGACACGACCATTTGCAATCGAAAACCCTACATCAATACCCGTCCCTTGGGATACGACCTTTACTTACCTCTTTACTAATAGTAGAGTAGTTGGTGAAGTTATAAATATTGTTTTGGTCTAGGTGCTCCTAACGATAAGTAACCGAAAATGATAGTCCGACCAATAATGGCGTCATTGCCGGAGACGATGTTAACTTGATTTGATTTTCTTTGATTGTTTTTAGTTGTGTCTTTCTTTGCCTTGGGGAAGTAAAACTCCTAAAGGTTTGTTTTAATTATTTTCGAGTTGTTTGATATTTTGCATGTCTAGAAGATCACAAGGTGACTTGTTACCCATTGATCACGAAATTGAAAGAACTTTGACAAACAATAGAAGACTTGCTAGAAATACTTTGAGAGGTATTGGTGAGGTTGTAGATATTCATCCAAATACTATTGAGTTCATCAACCCTTTTGCAAGAGAAGGAGAGGAGAACCCAACACAAAATCAATCACAAAATCAACCCACAATGCCTAAGTTTTCATCACATTCTGTACCAACCGAGGAGAACCTACCCAATGGTACTCACACACCACAACCCCGCTCCTTTATGGAAGGCCATTTCCGGAAAAGAATACACATCTTATCATGATTGACGTGCACTCTTAGTCCATCCTCCGGACATAAGAGTATGGCATAAGGTTGTTGGGAATACCTTGATAGCTAGGAAAGGTACAAATCATCTTACCGAACTTGATTTTATTCTTCTTGAGTCGGCTTTGAACATTGGAAGAGAGTTCACCAAGCCATACAATGCTTTACGACTTTTGATTGATAGATGGCTTAATGTTGATTGTGGCAAAGAAGGCACGGCCTTTATTGTCAATGGAGGATTAGTGACTAATTTGGCTAAGCACTTTAACCAGGATTTCAACAAGAATAACACTTATACACCGGTAAAGGGAGGCCATCTCATCGATTTGCCCACCATGGTTCAAAAGTTTAAATAGATCAAGAACGATACTCTTGACAACAAATTTGGGTGGTTGACAAATGAAGCTAGATCCTTCACATTACCTAGCAAAATTTGCCGCTTGAATGTTTGTTGAACCATATAGTTTATATGTTTATGTTTTGATGATGTCAAGGTGCTTTATAATTTATATACTTGTTGCGCGTAATCGTTTGTCTAAGTATTTTAGATTCAACTTATTTAACACAAGCAACAAAGGAATTGTGATGGAAGTATACAATAGTCAAGCCTCTATTCAAGATCAAATGATGTGAAGATTCATTCAAGATTTATGTGAAGACGAAGCCCGTCTAAAGATTAATCAAGCTTGGATGATGACGTAGTATATACTCAAAGATCTCCTTGAAGATTAGAATAGTATAGGTGATTATCTCGTAATGATAACCAAGAATGAGTTTCTTGAATTGGTAAAGTTATAGCTTTACTGCTATAACATTACTAGTAAAAGAGCTCAATGTTATAGCTCTCCTACTATAACATTGAGATGCTGAGTTTATTATACACGACATGTAATGTTTCAAAATTGTTTTGAAAATTGTTTTAAAGTTTATTTTAAATGTTTTGATAAAAGTATTTATTTAATAAAGCCCGGCTTAGTGCGGAGTTCGGTTTTGTGTTGAACGATTGACTAGTAGTTGTTTTGGGTCAAGATATGAGTTGGACCATGCTACTAATTAGGGTTTCAACAAAAGCCTCTCTTAAAACCTAAATTCTAACCCATATATTAAGCTAGGGTTTGCACGAGTCACGAGGCATATGAGCCGTGATATCTCGTGTGGATTTATGTATATCTTGTAAAGATTTTATTCTGTAAAGAATATCTTTACATATCTTATATATCTTACTTAATATATTTGTTTATGATAAGAGATATTCTTGTTTTAGGAAATTTTATCATATCTTAGAATTTATAGTAAAGATAATATTGGAATAGATTATAATCTATCTTTTGGAATATTCTTTATTATCTTTTAGGCTTTTAGAAAAGAAATAATAGAAGATATGATTTGTTAACATATCTCTTATTATTCGGCCATAAGGGTTTCTATAAACCGAATTGCCTTGCTCTTTCCTTCCTATAAATACTTTGCTCTTTACAACATTTAAAGTAGAGACCTTAAGCACAAAAAAAATTGATCTTATTTTTACAAAGCAAAACGTGTGTTTTAAAGCAGAAAAACGTTTTTGTTATTTTTAAAAGGTAGTGTGTTTTAAACTCGTATACTCGTTCTTATTGTTATCGTTATAAGATAATAGTGCTTAATTGATTTCTTACTCGTTCATTAACGTGAACTCTCAGTAGAATCATTAGTGCTTTCTTATTAGCGTAAGTTAGTCACTCGAGTATTTAACGGTACTCATTGAGTTACAGCTAGAGTTAGTTGTACGAATTGGGTTACTAAATTTGTAATCCGTAGAAAGGTACTAAATTTATTAATCGAGAATAGTGGACGTTGGTTTCGACTTGTGAAACTGAACCACTTCAAAACCGTGTATCTCCTCTCTTTCGTTCGTTTGTTTATTTCGTTTTACATTCGTTAGTTGATTATTTAAAGTTTAATCAATAAACTTTAAATAATTAATTACATACACATAATCGAAAAAGCTTTCAAAAGTTTTAAATCCTCAATTCACCCCCCCCCCTCTTGAGTATTTTGGATCAATAGACTCTTCAATTGGTATCAGAGCCTCGTGCTCTTGATTGCCTAACCGCAAAGAGGCTGATCTATCTTGTTTTTCACTTATCTTATAGTTTTGTATTCCGCTGCCTATCACGTGATAAATGGATTCCAAATATGTCAAGTGTCCCGTCTTTGATGGGAAGAATTATGGATTGTGGAAAAACATGATGACTCACTATGTGAAAGGTCACGGTTGGGAGTGCTGGAGGATTATCCAAAACGGACCGCACAACATTCTTATGGCATCCGAGGAAAGCACTACCTACGAAAAGAAAGAAGAGGACTATGTCGAGGCCGATTACAAGAAGGCCGAAAAGAACTCCAAAGTAATAAGTCTCCTGCAAAACGGAATGACTTCTACAGAGTTTGATAGGTTTTCTTCGTGCTCTACGGCCAAGGAGATATGGGATGGGCTTGAACTAGCTTATGAAGGTACTTCCATTGTTAGGAAGCACCGAATAGATTTGTTGATGCAAAAATATGAGCTATTCATTATGGAGCCTAATGAGTCCTTGGATAGTATGTCCGCAAGGTTTTTCAAGCATTATAAATGAACTGAAAAACCTAGGTAGGAAGTTCTGTACTGAGGACATTGCTAGAAAGGTTCTTAGAAGCCTGACTAAGAAGTGGCGTGCCAAAGTCACTGCAATGGAGGAATCACGAGATCTTGAAAACCTGTCCTATCAAGAACTCATTGGTGCTCTCATGGCCCATGAAATTACTCTTAATAAAGATGACGCCGAACCAAGCCGAAATAAGAGTATGGCTTTGAAGAGCGAAGAAGTTGACTCTGAACTAGAGAATGAAACTGTCTTGTTTGCACGTCATTTCAAAAATAAGATATTTCGAAACAAACAAACAAAATCATCCTACAACAACAACAACAACAAGTCATCCAACAAGAAGGTTACAGAGTCAAAGTCGTCCTTCGCAAACACAGGTTGCTTCAAGTGTGGAGAATCAGATCACATGATTAAGGATTGTCCTACATGGGAGAAGATTAAGGACAAGACAAAACGCGAGAAGACAAAGAGAGAATTCAAACAAGTAATGATGGCTTCGTGTTGGGGAGATCTTGACTCAGAAGATGACGAGGGATCTGAAGACGACGAAGTGGCCAACATTTGTCTAAGCAGTGTTAGTCTTGACCTAATCTCCGACAGCGACGATGAAAGCACAAACTCACACTCAAACTATTGCTTTCTCGGAGAATCAGACGAAGATGACGATGAAGAGGTAAGTTATCTTGAGCTTAAAAAATGCGTTAAGAAATTGTCTAAAAATGCTTTAATTGAATTCTTTGAACAAACTCTTGATAAGTGTCACGAACAGGACTTGGAGTTAAAAGATCTAAAGGAACATATTCTCGAAATTGCAGAAAAGAATCATACTCTGAAGGCTAAGGCTAAGAAGTTAAAGTCTAAGGTTATAGCTGAGAAAGCAACAACGTTAGACTTTACTATGGCTGAAAAGAAGGAATTAGAGTCCAAAGTTATAGCTAATGAAGCTATAACTTCAGACCTAAAGCTTAACATCAAGCACCTTCAAGCCAAAGTTATAGCTAATGAAGCTATAACTTTAGAACTTAGAAAAGCCAAAGAACTTTTGGAAACTAGGATCACATCTGATGAAGCAGTGATCTTAGACAAAAAGAAAGAGATAGATTCCCTCTCAAAGCAATTAAAGGAATCTAAGACCGATATGATCAATGTTAAGAAACAACATTCCGATGTTGTATTTATTCTTAACAAACGATTATAAAACTTTCGTGATAACTTTAAAAAAGATAATGATGTAGATCACACGAAATGTCAAGAAGAGATTAAAACCCTAAAGGATCTACTCTTACATGCTAGGAAGGTCCATGATAAGTGGGAGGGTAGCACAAAAGTCCTAAACTTCCTAACCGAACAATCTAACAATAATATGAAGATGGGGTTAGGACATGAGTACTACAGCCGTAGAGATCACGCTAAATGCAAATCAACACCTTCGGATTTCGATTTTAGAAAAAGGAAGTATGTTGACCTTCCTGAATATCTGATTTGCAATTACTGTGGTCATACGGGTCACATCCAAATCAATTGTGTCAAAAAGGCTCATGATATACGAAAAAATGCCGACCATGCTAAAACTGTTGACACAGTCGTCGAGGATGTTGAAACCCCCATAAATGAACCTAACGAAGAAAGGAACAATAAATTTCGTTGGTTCTATGACATGGCCTTTGACTACACCAAGAAACCTAGCACTTCACAAAACCCTTGTCGACCTCAACCTAGTAAACCTATTCACAAGGGAAACAGTCATGATAGACCTAGAGAAATTCCTAGACCGAAAGAAAACCCTAAACCTAGAACTCCTCCCAAGCAAAATAACCCAAGAGTTAGAAAAACGGTTATTAGACAAGTTTGGGTTCGAAAAGATTTAGTATATAGAGTAACTAATCATAAGGGACCCAACTTAGCTTGGGTACCTAAGAACTGTATCTAATCCTTTCTGCAGGAAGTAGTGAAAGAAAACAATCAATGGTATCTTGATAGTGGATGTTCAAGACACATGACTGGAGATAAGAATTTATTTCTTTTACTCAAGCCCTTCAACGGAGGAAAAGTGATGTTCGGGGACAACAAAAAGGGAAAAGTAATCGGCATTGGCAAAATCAGAATTTCTAAGTCTTACGCGATCAGTGATGTTTATCTCGTGGACGGTCTAAAACACAACTTGCTAAGCATATCTCAATTATGCGATAAGGGTAACAAAGTCGTTTTCCATACTAATAGTTGTCGCATCATTATTAAAGGAACTAGCAATGTTATTCTAGAAGGCCACAGGAAAAGAAATGTCTATATGGTAGACTTAAATGTTGTGCCTACTAACTCTTTCTCATGCATGAAAGTTACACTTGATGATCCTTGTTTATGGCATAAACGATTCGGTCACATTAGCTCACTAACCTTGAACAAGATCAAGAAGTGGGACTTGGTTGAAGGGTTACCTAAGATTAAGTTCGACCAAGAAAAGATGTGTGACACATGTGCAAGGTGCAAACAAGTTAGATCATCGTTCAAACTGAAAAGAGTAGTAAGCATAAATAAAGCGTTGGAATTAGTACACATGGATTTATGTGGACCAATGAAGGTAAGGAGTAGAGGAAGATCCAGGTACGTCTTTGTTCTTGTAGATGATTACTCAAGGTATGTATGGCCTATCTTTCTTCATTCAAAAGATGAAATATTTGATGAATTTGATTGTCTTATGAAATGTGTTCAAAACAAATATAAGACTAATCTTGTATCTATTCGTACGGATCATGGCACCGAGTTTGACAATCAAGCTTTCATAGAATATTGTAGAGTTAATGGGGTAGGACATAACTTTTCTGCACCAAGAACTCCTCAACAAAACGGTGTTGTTGAACGTATGAATAGAACTTTGGAAGATATGGCACATATAATGCTCTTGTGTAGTGGTTTACCTCGTAACTTTTGGGCTGAAGCCATTAGTACTTCTTGCTATATCCATAATCGTGCTATGATTCGACCTATTCTTAAGAAAACCCCCTACGAACTCCTTAGAGGTCGAAAACCTAATATCTCCCATCTTCGTTGCTTTGGGAGTAAATGTTTTGTTCATAATAACGGTAAAAACCGTTTAAGTAAATTCGGCCCTAGGAGTGACGAGGCGATTTTCATAGGATATTCAGATCATAGTAAGGCTTACAAAGTCTTCAATAAGAGAACTCTTTGTATTGAAGAAAGTGTTCACGTTATATTTGATGAAGATAACGTGTTTGATAAGCCATTACAGGATGAGGAAGAAGATTTGGATGAACCGGACTTTCGTCTTTCTAGAGACGATCCTCCGGAATTGGAATTGGAGGATAATGAAATTGAAGGAATAATTGATGAACTTGATCGTTCCTCAAAAGATAAAAAGGGGAAAACCAAAGTTATAGTTGATGATACTATAACATTGACTCAAGATAAGGACTCCCAAACCAATGTTATAGATGATGTTACTATAACATTGAATCCAAATCAAGGTGTAGAGTCCGAGGTTATAATCGGTTCTAATACAACTCCCGGATTGGATTCAGGGGGAACTTCCTCCAATTCCGAACCAAATAAAGTTGGGTCAAGCTTAAATAACGGTGATGAACCAAGTACTTCAACAAAGTGGAAATACAAGAACTCACACCCCATGGACAATATTCTAGGAAATATTAAGAAGGGTGTTCAAACTAGACGTTCCTTGAATAACTTCTGCCCTTTCTAATCTTTTCTATCCGAGATTGAACCAACAAATATAAATGAAGCTCTTGCTGAATCTGATTGGATTATAGCTATGCAAGAAGAGCTACAACAGTTTGAACGAAACAAGGTTTGGCATTTAGTTCTTAGACCAAAGGATCGATCTGTCACTGGAACAAGATGGGTCTTTAGGAACAAACTAGACGATGCTGGAGTCATTATCAGAAACAAAGCAAGATTGGTAGTCCAAGGTTATAATCAACAAGAAGGGATAGATTATGATGAGACTTTCGCACCTGTTGTACGTCTTGAAGCAATTAGACTCTTGATAGCATTTGCATCACACAAGGGAATGAAGCTCTTCCAGATGGATGTCAAGACAGCATTCTTAAATGGATATCTACAAGAAGAAGTCTTTGTTGAACAACCCCCTGGATTTAAGAATAGCAAATTTGAGGATCACGTCTTCAAATTAGATAAAGCCCTATACGGATTGAAGCAAGCACCTAGGGCATGGTACGACAGATTATCTAAGTTTCTACTTAACAGTGGATTCAGTAGAAGATCCGTTGATAAAACCCTATTTCTAAAATCTGAGGGTTCTGACCTTCTGGTTGTTCAAATATACGTCGATGACATTATCTTTGGATCGACCAATCGAAGCCTATACAAATATTTCTCTAAGTTAATGACCTCCGAGTTCGAGATGAATATGATGGGAGATTTCTGCAAATACAACAAACTGATGAAGGTATCAAAATCCATCAACAGAAATATATCAAGGAATTGATCCGGAAGTTTGGAATGGAAAACTCTCATGCTATGCATATACCAATGGTTGCAGATAAGAAATTAACATTAGATGAAGACGGTAAATCAGTTGATGAAACTACTTACCGTGGAATGATTGGGTCACTGTTATATTTGACCGCAAGTAGACCCAATATTATGTTTAGCGTATGCATTTGTGCGAGATATCAATCATCTCCCAAATAATCGCACATGACGGCCGTAAAACGAATTCTACGATATTTAATTGGAACGGCCAAGCTGTATTTATGGTATCCGATGGAGTGTAACTTCAATCTAGTCGGTTATTCCGATGCCGTCTACGCGGGATGTTCTCTGGACAGAAAAAGCGCGTCGGTTGTCGCCACGTTTGTCGGACCGTGTATTATTACGTGGGGTTCGAAGAAACACAATTCGGTTGCTCTCTCAAATGCTGAAGCCGAATATATCGCTGCAGGACTGGTATGTACTCAACTATTATGGTTTAAGCAACAATTACGTGATTATGGTGTTGACGTAGGATGTATTCCTATTTTATGTGATAATACGAGTGCAATAATAATTTCTAAAAAACCCGCACAACATTCACGTACTAAACACATTGAATTTAGACATCATTTTATTCGAGACCATGTTGAGAAGGGGAATATAAAACTTGAATTTTGTAGTACTGAAAAACAATGGGCAGACATTTTGACAAAATCATTAGCTAGAGAACGATTTGAGACTTTACGGTTGGAAATTGGTTTAATCGGTGGTACCTAAGCTTCTGTACACGTTTAATTTCTTTATGACTGACTAGTTTAAGTTAAGATTGTATGATTGTGTCCGTATATTGCGTTGCATGAATAATTTCGTTTATGGGAATATATTTATCATAAATCTCTATTTGATATTTAGAATTTAATTGTTCATACAAACTTAATCCCTCTTCAAAATAGACAAGATACACCATATCTTTTATATTTCCAAATTACACAAAATTCTTCCAAAAGATAGCTTCACAAAATTGTACGTATCATGCTTTCCATCACTAAATAAACTTCTAATGTTATCTTTTCCATATTTTATCTTTTACCATATTTGATCACCTAAACATCCTACTCCTACCATAATTCCTATCACTATTTGACATTTACCATATTTGATTACCACATGCTAAGACTAAGACCTAAGACCTAGACCCTATAATTACCCCCTCCTTGCGTGTAAACCGTACCACACCCCCCACTTGCATACTTTTTCTCTTCTTATATTTACCATCATCTCACCATCACCTCCTTTACTCAACCATCACCATCACAATGAATTCAAGCCATGCAAAAACCCGATCATCAACCACCATCAACAAAGCCGCCACTTTAACAAACCATCATCACCACTATCATCTCATGATCTTAAATCCACTAGTTTCCCTTCACCTCAACCAAACCCAACTACGCCCCTGTTTCGTGGTCGGGACGACTCGATGTCCGAGGGAAAAAGACGCCGCCTTTTTAAAAGGAAAAATAAGGTAGTTGTTGATGAATGTGAAGATGGTGAGGAACCCGAGGTTATTGTAAGAAACGGTGTTGCCCGTACTTTGCTCCGGGATGTTTCGAAAGCCGCCACAAAAGAAGGGTTAAATCGTATTCGGCTAACTCATGACGAAAGCATCCTTGGTTCTCGTGTTTTGAGGTATTTTATTCAGGGAGGAAGGTATTATCCGAAATCTTGGTTGATTAATGTTCCCGCTCTTAAGTTCTTTGTTGATTTTCTTGATTTTCAAGGGTGGAGTCACATTAGTCAATTTTCGGGTCCTATTTATCCGGTTGAAGTTGTTCAATTCTTTGCTAGTGTGTCGGTCAAGAAAGGAGTCTTGCATGCGTTGGTTAATGGGGTTGATGTGACGGTCTCTGTTTCGGATTTTTGCTCTGCTTTTTCGGTTCCCGATGACGGAATTGAAATCAATCCGGGTCTTGAATGGTCTAATGTGGTTAGTGACAAGGAGATTTTAGTTAAAAAGTACTTTGAGGAGGTTGAGATGGAAGGTGGAAATATTGTGGTTCGTCCTCTCTCGGCAAAAATCAAGTTCCTCTTGAATTTCCTTTGGAACACGGTTGTGCCGAGAAGGGGAGGACGAGATAAAGTTTCGAGTTATGAGGCTATCATTATTTACTCGTGGTTGGAGGGACAAAAAGTGAACTTAGCGAGTCTTGTGTTGCATCGTATCATTCAAACGAGTCTCACGGTACCAAGGAAAAATTAAGTACAACAATCGACCTTCCATATGGGATGTGGGTGTCTCGGTTGTTAGAAATAAAACAAGTGGTGGGACGGGATAGTTACGGTGTAAGTGAACGGGATTGCATGTGTGATCGTTTGATCAAGCTTATGGGTCTTGTAGTTGATGAACCCGAGCTGCTTCTTGCTAAGGATGTTGAGAAAAGTCCGGGTGATTCGGGTTTGGGGGCTATGGAGGCAAAATTGGAAGGTTTTATGACTAGTTTGATAGAGAAGTTTGAGGAGCATTCAACCAATTTGGCTACGGTTTTATCTCAAGTTGGACCAACACGGTCTATGGAGCCGGGTTCGGACGCTTCTCGGGTTTATGCGTGGATGAGTGAGGTGGATAAGAGGTTAATGGGTTTTGACCAGGAATTGAAGGCAATTCGTGGGGAAGTGTTCCCGCATGGAGATCGTCTCACATTTCTCACGAGTCAAGGTGGAGCGTTGGTTATGCACGGAAAGGCTATGGCAAATGATCAATCGCTTACATTGGAGGCCACTAAAGCTTTGTCCTTGAAGGCGCTCAACTTTGAACGTAGTCTTCAAAGTATGTCCCAACTTGTGCGGAGCTCTTTTGATCGTCTTGATGCCTTGGAGCATCGTACTCGGCCCGACTAAGTGAACCCATATAAGACCCGAAACATTTGATCTACCCTCGCCTTACCATATTTAGCCCTTTTTTATTTTATTTTTAGCTTTCTTTTTCATTTTCTCATGGTGTGTTTTGCAAACTTATGTTTCGGCCCATTTTGGCATACACTTGTGGATTATGGCCCAAGTGTTTCTCCAAACATGTGTTTCATTCGGCCCATTTGGCTTTCAACATGTTTTCTTAAGTTTGTATGATAATTAGTTTTCTAGATGCTCATAGTAATGCGTGCCAAATTACTCTTTATGACGTTTTATCTCTTGTCTAGTCTTATATTATTCTAGTCATTTTAGTTTTGTTCTTGACTTTTCGATGATGTCAAGAAGGGGAAAGAACGTCTATAGTAAGCATCTACCTAAGCTTGCTCCTTCTCAAGACCGATTATTTCTTAAAGTCCTTAAAGTTTCGGTTTTATGATTAATCGTCTTGCTCTTGCGTTGATCTTTATTATCAAGATAACGGTATTATATTAAGGGGGAATTCTTTACTTAGTCACAAATGTAGGAGGCTTTCCATCATCAAAAAGGGGGAATTTGTTGACCATATAGTTTATATGTTTATGTTTTGATGATGTCAAGGTGCTTTATAATTTATATACTTATTGCGCGTAATCGTTTGTCTGAGTATTTTAGATTCAACTTATTTAACATAAGCAACAAAGGAACTGTGATAGAAGTATACAATAGTCAAGCCTCTATTCAAGATCAAACGATGTGAAGATTCATTCAAGATTTATGTGAAGACGAAGCCCGTCTAAAGATTAATCAAGCTTGGATGATGACGTAGTCTATACTCGAAGATCTCCTTGAAGATTAGAATAGTATAGGTGATTATCTCGTAATGATAACCAATAATGAGTTTCTTGAATTGGTCAAGTTATAACTTTACAGCTATAACATTACTAGTAAAAGAGCTCAATGTTATAGCTCTCCTACTATAACATTGAGATGCTGAGTTTATTATACACGACATGTAATGTTTCAAAATTGTTTTGAAAATTTTTTTAAAGTTTATTTTAAATGTTTTGATAAAAGTATTTATTTAATAAAGCCAGGTTTAGTGCGGAATTCGGTTTTGTGTTGAACGATTGACTAGTAGTTGTTTTAGGTCAACATATGAGTTGGACCATGCTACTAATTAGGGTTTCAACAAAAGCCTCTCTTAAAACCTAAATTATAACCCATATATTAAGCTAGGGTTTGCACGAGTCACGAGGCATATGAGCCGTGATATCTCGTGTGGATTTATGTATATCTTGTAAAGATTTTATTCTGTAAAGAATATCTTTACATATCTTATATATCTTACTTAATATATTTGTTTATGATAAGAGATATTCTTGTTTTAGGAAATCTTATCATATCTTAGAATTTATAGTAAAGATAATATTAGAATAGATTATATTCTATCTTTTGGAATATTCTTTATTATCTTTTAGGCTTTTGGAAAAGAAATAATAGAAGATATGATTTGTTAACATATCTCTTATTATTCGGCCATTAGGGTTTCTATAAACCGAATTTCCTTGCTCTTTCCTTCCTATAAATACTTTGCTCTTTACAACATTTAAAGTAGAGACCTTAAGCACAAAAAAAATTGATCTTATTTTTACAAAGCAAAACGTGTGTTTTAAAGCAGAAAAACGTTTTTGTTATTTTTAAAAGGTCGTGTGTTTTAAACTCGTATACTCGTTCTTATTGTTATCGTTATAAGATAATAGTGCTTAATTGATTTCTTACTCGTTCATTAACGTGAACTTTCAGTAGAATCATTAGTGCTTTCTTATTAGCGTAAGTTAGTCACTCGAGTATTTAACGGTACTCATTGAGTTACAGCTAAAGTTAGTTGTACGAGTTGGGTTAGTAAATTTGTAATCCATAGAAAGGTACTAAATTTATTAATCGAGAATAGTGGACGTAGGTTTCTACTTGTGAAACTGAACCACTTCAAAACCGTGTGTCTCCTCTCTTTCGTTCGTTTGTTTATTTCGTTTTACATTCGTTTGTTGATTAGTTAAAGTTTAATCAATAAACTTTAACTAATCAATTACATACGCATAATCGTAAAAGCTTTCAAAAGTTTTAAATCCTCAATTCACCCCCCTCTTGAGTATTTTGGATCAATCGACTCTTCAATGTTCATAGACCGAATTATCTTCTCCCACTCTCCTAAGAAGCCGAATATATCATTCAACACCAAGGGCAAGAATTTGCCGAGCCCTCCTCCTCCATTATCACCTCACCTTATCCATTTGCCTACCACGAGTTCAAACCCGAAAATGCCAAGGCGGAAAACGACTACTTGACTCTATTGATGAAGGAAATGTTGGAAAATGTGTCCTCAACAATAGTGTGATCACATGATTTAATATCATAATTAAATCTCATATTTAGAATACGTGAGGGATGATTTATTATATAATCAACTGATCGTCATAAATCGGTAATGATTGGCTAACTAGAGTTTGACATTACTGTCGTGTGACGGTGGTGGTCAGTTGATCTCTTAAGGTCACACCTAAAGGACAATTCCCTTAATGGATAAATTGATTAATTGTATGACGATACAAGGTAATCAATTCCTTAAAATTGAACAATTCGTTTGTGAGAGAGAATATTGATATCTTATTCTAATGGGATTAAATAAGATTTGTTTTAGTAATAAAAATGCTTTGTTACTAAAATTGCTTATTGTTTGAGAAACAGTAGAGATAAGAATGAATGGTTAATTATAATTACAAGATGTTGAAAATTATAATTTTATGACCCATTTTATTTATATGATCAAGTATCACTAGTCAATTTGTTATATGTAATTTAATTAATTTGTAAAATGATATTTATGTGATAAATATGCATTAAATTAATTAATAACATGTAAAATACTACATGAGACATATTGTGTGACAAATGACAAATTGACAAAATAAAATGGTGGTCCATTTTATGTATATGGACCGAATGGAGGGAGTAGTGTGGTGTGAGGTTGATTTATTTTATGAGAAATAATCATAGGCTTTGTTTTTGTAGCCTTACACCTATCATACATTGTCTTACACACCTACACATTGTGAAGACAAAAAGAGAAAGGGAAAGATGCCCTTTTGGCTCCTTCCTACCCGGCCACACCTCCTCGTATGAGGACTTTTGTTCTCATTTTTCCTTTAACTAATTCATTCATACTCTCCTACATGCAAACCTTCACATATTCTCTCCATCTCTCTAAAATAAGATTTTGAGATTCACAAGCATTTGTTCATCCATTCTAATATCATAATAAGATTACTAGTGTAGTAATAGTTATAATATTAGAATCGTTTTAAGGGTACTAGTATAATAATCTAGTTAATTAGTATACTAGTTTAAGGGTAAGTCTTGGGTGCAATCTAAGGAGGATTTCTATACTTGGAGTCTAAGGAGGATCATCCATCATATTAAGCTCAAGAATATGTGAAGGAAGGTGACCTTACTTGTGCCCAATATTTCGAACCAACCTACAATGTAAGGGACATTGTTTTTCTTATAAATCTTTCCTTTTGTTATGCATGCACTAGATCTAAAGAACAAATAATTAACAAGTTAATTAGTTCACTATTAGAGGAGTCTAATAATAGGTATATGAACCTAACAAGTGGTATCAGAGCATAAGGATGTTGCAGGCATAATCGGTTATTGTTTTTCCGAGTTAAAAAGTTAACATATAAAACTAAAAAATTTGTGATTTATAAGTATAAGCCACGAAATCATCATGCATGTTATATATTCTGGTCCTAAAATGTTTTTAGGTCATTTTTATGATTTATGGAAATTTTTTACTCATGTTAATGATTTTTAGTGATTTTATTACATTTTTATGATTAAAATGAACTTTTATTCACTAAAATAAGTTAACCATCACTATTGGCCGTGGTATTTTGGTATGACCTCACATGAATATTTTATGTATTGCATGTAAAATATCATATTAATATGATTAATATTTCATGATTTATGAATTTTTAGTGTAAAAATGGCATAAATAGAGGTTAAAATGACTAAAAATGGTTAAACTTATTCTCTGACCTTGGAAATTTTATATGACCTCACATGCATATTTTACAAGTTTTGTGTAAAATCGCGTATTAATTGGATTAATATTGCATGATTTATGATTTTTATGAGATAAAAATGGATTAAAAGAGGTAAAATGGTTAAAAATAGTTAAATTTTGAATTGAGCCATGAAACATTAATATGTTGTCATATGCATAATTTACAGAGTTTATGTAAATTTGGAGATTAAGTGATCTCATTTAGCATGATTTATGAATTTTTAGAGTAAAAATGGCATAAATAGTGACTATTTTAGCATAAATAGCTAAAATAATTTGCATGGCATGAGAAAATTATTTTAGGTTTCATAAATATCCCACTAATCATATCTAAGGTTGTAAAATTTATTGGATTAATTTTTGGATACTTTAGATGTTTTATGAGATAAAACCGATAAAATGCAACTATATTTTCTCAAAATTAATTCGAAAATTTTAACCATAATTTTTGACATTATGAGTATCATGGAATTATTCCAGAATGTTCAAAAATTCAAACATTTTTGAAATTTTTATAATTTAATATGGATTTATTTTATAAATATTACAATTTTAAGGTAAAAAATGAGCATAAAATTAAATCAAGTTGAATTATTGTCAAAATTGAGTGATGACTAATTTTTGAGTCCTAAAAAGTGTTAGGATAATTAACTTGAGCTTAGATGTAATTTAAGTGTTAATTAGTGATTTTAAAAAGTTATTATCACGCATTTCCATAAAACCGGGTTATATGTACGACATAAGTTAAATAGGGCGATTTGGCATATCTTTGGCATGATAGATACATATTATAATGCTGAATATTTCAATTGTTAAATGTCTTTTATTTATATAATTTTGAATTATGTAATTTTATCTTAGTATGGCCTTAGTTTTAATCGATATTACCCGTAATGAAAGGGAATATTGATTCGGTTGTAATTTAATGTTATCTCGTATCACTTTTATTTTTACTAATTTTTCCATTTTACAAATGTATAATAGGAATAGTTTTGTATTTTTTATTATTATTTGTAATTATGGAGTATCTTTAAGACGGTGCCATCCGGAAAGGTGATCCGACGAAGACGGTGTTCTTGGGAGGCGTGCCTATTGAAGATTCAAGGGACCAAAGGAGTTGGGTTCCGAATATGTAATAGATTATTTGATTTTCTATTTTTAGGAAGGCCATACTAGGAATTTTATTTATTGCTTTGCATTTCTTTTAATATGTTGCATGCATTGCCAAATCGACATATCAACACATGCATATCATATCGAGTCATCGACCGTGTCAATTATAATTATCGTAGTTCACCGCTTTAGTTCACTTAAAACGTGATAGATAATAAATTGACAAGACCTCTCACATATAATAATTGAGAAATAGCCTTACCAAATAGTAGAAACCATGAATCCCAATTTCATAAGGGAGTTAAGCCGGCTTCACCGTAATACAAACCTTGTTACGTTGGGTAAGTGGGTAATAAAATGTTATTACATCGAAATTTGGATTGAGCTCAACGGAAGTATTCGTGACCGTAGTCGCATGTGTTCCGCAAATTAGAGTAATTTTTATCAACTGAGAGTTCTAAAAGTAGAATCGATTAAGAAGTTAATCCACCGAGTTATATTAATAAGGGATGACTCGGCTCACCATACCCGTATTAATATGAATTTGGATCTCGGAATCATTTATTTTAATTGGGTGGAGGTCACTACATAGATGCTTAAATACTTGTATTAAAATATACGAGTGATATAAACTATAGATGTTCATTAATTCCTTCATTTCCTATTTTGTAGTCAAAATTGTTTTATCAATCGCAACGGCAACCCCAATCACGTCCGCATCCACTAGTTCCACCACGCTCACCAATGTGTCATGGCTACGATCTTTCATGGGTCGATGTAAGTTAGAAAAGAATGGGTCAAATTTCGCCGATTGGGACGCGCAACTTCGCTTGGCCGCGGAGGGTGACGACAAGCTTCGTTACCTTACCGAGGCATCTCCCACCGAACCTAATGCTAGGTCCACCGCTGCCGCTAGGTTAGCCTATGAGGTTTACCAAAAGGAGTCGGCCGCGATCAAAAACGTGTTGATCTTTGCCATGGAGGCCGAACTCTAACGAAGTGCTATAAAGATTAGGACCGCTCATGAGATCTACATGAAGCTTGTGAACATGTTTTCACGAGCTCCTAGGGTCATACAATATGAGGCGGCCTCCGCATTCTTTGATCTTAACATCAAAGAGGGCCAAAAAGTGAGCCATCATGTGCTCAAGTTGCTGGAGCATGTTGAGACCTTGAAAATGCATAAGGTGGAGATTCCCGATGAACTCGTGATTGATCACATCCTTCATTCCCTCAACAAAATCAAAGCATATGTTCAATTCCGGGTGAATTTCAATATGCAAGATAAGAAGGTTTCCCTTGATGAGTTGCACAAAATGCTTGTGCAAGCCGAAAGGGATATGGGGCTAAGTGTTAGCTCCACCAAAGATGTGCTCAATGTCAATCATAAGAGCAAGGGAACCTTCAATAAGAGCGGGAAAAAGGGGAAGAAGCGAACTCCCAACAGGAATATAGGTAAAGCTTGTGAAGCTAGTACCTCCAAGCCCAAGTACAGTGCCTCCACCGGGGACAAGTGCCACTATTGTTGTGGTGTTGGGCATTGGAAGAGAAACTGTTCCAAATACCTTGGCGACATCAAAGCTGGAAAGGTTATTCCAGTAGGTATATGACTATCCCTATCTTTTATGTTTCAATCTCAACTTTAGTATGTTGATACAAGTTGTGATGATTACCCTTTTTATTATAATTAGGGCCTCCTAGCAAGGACAAAAGCAAGGAGAAGCAAGCTTAGAGGATCATATGGGAAGCTAGAGTAGTCGACCGTGGTGATGGATCAATGGAAGCTTGGCTTTAATTTGCTTTGTCTTTTATTTTATGATGTATTTGAATTTTAGAACTATTTTGATTTCCTTGTGTGACTAGGAAATTGGTTTGTATCCTTTAAACAGTTGTTGTGCTTTGGATATTTGTGATTTGGTTTTCAACCCAAATCACTTATTTTATTTTATCACTTGTTCTAAAATTATTATCATATACTACTTGCATAGGGAAACATTAGAAGACAACTTAAATTGATCAAATAGACGATTATGATGATTGGATCATTATATGTCCATAAGCTATGAATTTGATTCTCCTTATGTCATTGTTACTAAAAGTAACAACTTACTTATATAAGATCAATTGGTATCTATTTAACTCATAAAGCAGGGAATTTACGATACCATACGGACACGTTATTCTAAACGGATGGTCAACCATGAGATACCTAGAATAGAGAGACTATTAAACAGATGACATGGATAAGACTCGTATATTACATGAATCAAACTGCCATGTTAGGGATGGCCTTTTGAAAGCTAATACATAGTCTAGATAAACTCCTAATATTCCACCATACATATGTTTGTAACTCACAAAGCTATCTCTCAAGAAGATAGATGTATTTCTGAGAGATAGAGTGGGAGTAGATTGGATCGTTACAAACATATCTTATAGTGTTACTTTATGAAAGTAATGAAACTATATAGTAGGAGCATAGTTCAGTGGGAGTTTATCGCACATGTCTTATTGGTTAAAATATTGCTTTGTGAAAGTAACAGTATTATGACCTTATTACATATGAGCCATTACATTACAATCCGAAAATTGTTACTCAAGAGTAGATTTACTTTAAAGCGAGGGTCTCTTTAAAGGTAAATAGAGCTTTAGAGTACTCAAATGCATAAGATTGACATAAAGATGTTGATCAAGGTTAATTATGTTAGGAATTGCTGCACTTCATTTTAAAGAAGAGTGACAAATAAAAATTCGCTTTTCTAAAATGGGAATTTAGAGAAGGATGTGTTTGGAACACAAAACCTTATATAAAGATCTAAGAATCCTAACATCTTATGCGTAGCTTTCTTAAGTGATCCTAGAATAGTCTTAAGCAAGCATTAAAGGATTATACTTTTCATGTGATGATAGTGAATGGTTTCATTCACATGATTGAAGAATCATAATAGTACATGAAGTTAAGTGGGAGCTAGAATTGTTTCTCCATGTCTTGTATGTTGATCACATATTACTTATTGAGAATAATGTACCAATGCTCTCTTCTGGCAAGAGTGATTGGAAGACTTGGCAAGGGATGCAAAGTATTCTAGATTTTTGAATCTATGAGAGAGAATATTGGCATAGAGTTGAAAGTCTTATGAGGTTAAGATCTTTTATATCTGCTGTACATCAACAAGGTTAAATAGGCTATTCATGTTGATAGAAGTGGAAATACTATGATGGAGTCATAGTCATTCGATGAACCTATTAAGTTGTTGATCACATGAAATCAATTGCTAATGTTTCCGCCATTAGAACGATCATGTATGCCAACAGACGCATGTGCTGTGATGAACCATATGCTAGAAGCATGATAAGTCAATAACAAGTTAATTCATAAGATGGTCTTGTAAAAGTCTTAAAGAACAATTGAAGACTTGTTCATATGTTTGGATGATAAACTAAATTGAGTATTGAAGGGTTGCACAAACTTTAGTTTCCAAACTTAAAGGGATTTGTTGAAATCCCACGATGTCTTGTTGACTAAGGAGTAAGAGACTAAAAGGTGTTTTAGTTTTGATCTTTGCAAATTCTACAAAAGGAATCTATGTATATTGTGATAAAATGGTCAACGTAGGGATTAAGGGTGAATCCCTCTACAAATGACTTTATCACAAGTTATGCGATAACAGTGGGAGCATCTTTCAAGTTAAAGAGCCCAAGTCTGGTAAGAGGACTAGATAAATACTTAGAGATAAATTCAAGTTATGAGAAATAATATTGAATAGAAGGAAATAGCAATTGACAGAGGTGGAATATATGGATATAGGGTATATCTGTTTGCCAAGCTTTTATTGCATCTTAACTAGTGTTAAAAATACACTAAAGATTATAAGATATAAAGTAGTAATAGTGTATTGACTATTCATATGTGATAATCACATTTATCATTTGAGTTTCATTAAACTCACCTGTTACCTTGTCGTATCTGAATGGTTTGTAGAGACAAATTGAACCCCATCAAAGTGAACTGGATTGACATGGTATTCGCCCCTAGTTACTTATATGAGGTGACGTCTCGAAGTGACTAGAGTGTGATGCGATTGATGGCAAATTCAAGTGCCATAGAGTCATGTGAGATGACTAGTCGATCACATAGGCAGACTGTATGGGACACTCTGTCGGGCAGTGACCGCTTATAGAGTTCTGGTAATTCATAAAGCCTGGTCGTGGCAAGAGCTACTATAGTATTCTTATGAGTCAATTCTTTTGACTAGAGACTATTCGCTCAAGTTGGCACAATTTTCTGATTAGCTTTGATTTATACGCTACGACTTCGTAAATGAGGTCAAACTGGGTATATTTTGGGTTATGATGAACTGTGGCTGAACAAAGGGAATAGTGCAATAGGAATTGTCCACCCCTTTTCAAGGTTGTTTGAAATCTCAAGGCCACTCGAGGAGAAGTTAACTGGAAATGGGTGGCCACGCTCGGAAGGTATCTATGGTAGATGATTCCGGTCAGACAGTTACTCTCCAGATCGAGGAAACCACTCAAGATATGATCAAGTGTAAGTACGACCTGCAAGACACCTTGCATTGAGTGGGAGATTGTAATATGACAAGAGAATTGGTGACGTACACTTGTCTCGGACAAGTGGGAGATTGTTGGAAAATGTGTCCTCAACAATAGTGCGATCACATGATTTAATATCATAATTAAATCTCATATTAGTAATACGTGAGGGATGATTTATTATATAATCAACTGATCGTCATTAATCGGTAATGATTGGCTTACTAGAGTTTGACATTACTGTCGTGTGACGGAGGTGGTCAGTTGATCCCTTAAGGTCACACCTAAAGGACAATTCCCTTAATGGATAAATTGATTAATTGTATGACGATACAAGGTAATCAATTCCTTAAAATTGAACAATTCGTTTGTGAGAGAGAATATTGATATCTTATTCTAATGTGATTAAATAAGATTTATTTTAGTAATAAAAATGCTTTGTTACTAAAATTGCTTATTGTTTGAGAAACAATAGAGATAAGAATGAATGGTTAATTATAATTACAAGATGTTGAGAATTATAATTTTATGACCCATTTTATTTATATGATCAAGTATCACTATTCAATTTGTTATGTAATTTAATTAATTTGTAAAATGATATTTATGTGATAAATATGCATTAAATTAATTAATAACATGTAAAATACTACATGAGACATATTGTGTGACAAATGACAAATTGACAAAATAAAATGGTGGTCCATTTTATGTGTATGGACCGAATGGAGGGAGTAGTGTGGTGTGAAGTTGATTTATTTTATGAGAAATAATCATAGGCTTTGCTTTTGTAGCCTTACACCTATCCTACATTGTCTTACACACCTCTGCACATTATGAAGACAAAAAGAGAAAGGGAAAGATGCCCTTTTGGCTCCTTCCTACCCGGCCACACCTCCTCATATGAGGACTTTTGTTCTCATTTTTCCTTTAACTAATTCATTCATACTCTCCTACATGCAAACTTTCACATATTCTCTCCATCTCTCCAAAACAATATTTTGAGATTCACAAGCATTTGTTCATCCATTCTAATATCACAATAAGATTACCAGTGTAGTAATAGTTATAATATTAGGATCATTTTAAGGGTACTAGTATAATAATCTAGTTAATTAGTATACTAGTTTAAGGGTAAGTCTTGGGTGCAATCTAAGGAGGATTTCTATACTTGGAGTCTAAGGAGGATCATCCATCATATTAAGCTCAAGAACAAGTGAAGGAAGGTGACCTTACTTGTGCCCAATATTTCGAACCAGCCTACAATGTAAGGGACATTGTTTTTCTTATAAATCTTTCCTTTTGTTATGCATGCACTAGATCTAAAGAACAAATAATTAACAAGTTAATTAGTTCACTATTAGAGGAGTCTAATAATAGGTATATGAACCTAACAGGAAATTCATAAACAAGCTTATGACGATAGAGTTGATGCTTACAAATCACAATATCCGCTCCTCCTACATCTTGCTAGGCAAGGACTTCTCGATCCATCTTGTCCTTTGCCTAGTTGGGCGGATAGGGAGGTCTTCTTTCCTAGCACTTCTAGAGGTAGTAGACCGGGCGAAGAGGAGATGGTTGTTGATGAGGGTGGTGAGCAAGAAGTTCGAGAAGAAGATGAAAATGAAGAAGTTCAAGAAGAAGAGGAAAGTGAGGATGAACAAGAAAGTGCAAGTGAGAGTGGTAATGATTCCACATCCATGGAGGTTGATGATGCCTCAAGTGAGGAGGTTGATGATGATGATGATGATGACACGATGGGTGAGGACTAGCAGACTCTTGGAGGATCCTACATTCTTACACCTCCTTTATGGTTTGTCTACTTCTCTTGTTTTTCTTATATTTATTTTATCTTGATCATGATTTGAGGAGTCCTAGCAACATTGGAGGACTAACACCTTGGTTCCTTTGAGGTGTTCATTTTTATTGTTCCCAACTTTGAAAATCCAAAATGACAAATTGTAGTTTCATGCATTGCATTTTTGTGCATGAACTCCCCCAAAATTTTTGATATTAGAAATAGTGTCTATTTTGGTTTGGGGAAGTTTATGCATATGCATTGGGAGCTAATCTAAATTATGCTCTCCACCATAACAAAAACCCATGCATCATGTAGTATAGCTTAGTTTAGTTTGTATTTGGTTTAGAAATCATGCATATTCATATAAATTGCATAATTTTCTATCGTATTGGCCATTAAGGACAATGCCCATACTAGTGTGGGATGGGAAATTCTAACTTGACTTTTTAAACAAAAATTGAAAAATTTCGAAAATACAAAAAAAATTGAAAAATTGAAAAATCCAAAAACATGTTAATTTCCTTTGTAGTGTAGTCTTGTATATATTGTTTTGTATATATATTGTGTTTGTTCATCCTTTTTCACATTGATTGACTACGCCACATCCGAGACATGAGGATATTGAAGACCGCATGGTATGATCTTTCCAATCTCCTTTTTCCTCTTTATGTTAATGACTATTTGGCTTTATTTTGATTGATGCGGTATAAACAATGTGAATTTAGGATTGCATTTAGATTATTTGGCATACTAGTTGGTAGAATTATATGCATTAGGATGTATAAATGTTAGTTGCATCATGGCATATAGTTGCATTTAGGAAAACATTTGTGAAAACACCTAGTTAGGAAACTTGACAAGTGTATATAGGCCCTTGTAGAAACTTTTTCTTCTTAAGATTTTGCTTGTTAGAATACTTGTAAAACACCCTAGGATGTGTCATGCTAGTATCCTTTGACCCATGGATTAAGGTCAAGTCAAGAGTACCTTGTGGTGTGATAACTCCTTGGCTACCGTTTATTCCAAGGTGACCCTTGAAACCATGCAACCATCCTTCATCCATGTTCTACCACATTTTGTCATCAAAGGGAATGGGTACAAAAATTGTTCAAAATTTGAGTTCAAGAAATGAAATGAAAAGTCAAAAAGTTGGCAATTGCATCAAATGAAAAGAGGAGCAAAAATAGACTCCTATGCTTCAAATATAAGCACCATCACTACAAATGGGGTAGCTTTGATAATGTTCAAAAAAAAAATGCAAAGAAAAGTTGAAAATTGTCAAGTGTTGAAAATGCCAAACATCAAAAGAAATGGCAAAAAGAAAATATTCTGAAAAGTGTTAACGCCACAAGAAATTGGGGGGGAAAACAACAACAAAGAAAAATCCCAAAATGAAACTCAAATACTATTGATCCCTTTTCATCGAATCCACTTTTGTGCATGGTAGAGAGGGGACGACCCTTCTTCTTGTCTAGGCAAGAAGAGGAATTACGCGATCCTCCAATGTTTCTAACACCATAGGGAGTCTACTCTTGACGAAATCATTTAACAATTTAGGACAAAGGTACCCTAGCTTGACACAACTTGGAGGTGATTTATTGGTATCTTTCTAGGCTTAGTAGTTTGAAGAAACTATATCTATAATGGAATGTGGTACCCTTGAATTGCTTCCCCTTTAGATAATTTCCGCCACTTAGATGAGGAAAGTGGCTATTCTTTTGTAAATGCATCCATTACTTGATCTTGCGTGCTTTAATGCTTGGATGTGTCGCCATTTTGGCAAGACCTACCTTGCCTTGCAAGAAGGCATCCTACCTCGTGGTTGTCTTGTTGTGAGTTGAAGGGGCGGAGTGAGACCCGCTAATTGTCTCATATCGGCTATATTAGTAGGTTAGTTTAAATAAGGGTCCTAGTTTTGTCACCTCTTTACTCGGGACGAGCAAAGGTTCGGTTTGGGGATATTTGATGTGACCAATATTTGAGCATATTTAGTCCCCGGATTAGCCTCTTTCCTATGCTTTTTAGTGCATAATTCGGTCATTTACTATCTTTAGTCTTTCGTTTTGCATATTCTTTGAGGTTTTGTTTCCTTGGTAGGAGAGGAGTGCAAACCTTGTATTTTCATGGCAATATGGAGCTAAATTGATCGAATCTAATGACCAAGCATCAAAGTGAAGACAAGACTAGAAGGCCTATGTAAATAACGAAGTAAATGGGCAATGATGAGAAGATCCTTGCATCCCCAACAAGATCCTTGAGGATTTTTGGAAGAAGAAAAGAAGAGAAGCTTGCTGACCATCTATCCGGGCGTCGCAGCCACGGGACGAGCGTCCTGGCTGGCTACAATCTGAGCGTCCTGTAGCCAGTCCGCTCGTCCTGACCCTCTAAAATCCGAGCGTCGCATCCCTCATGTCACTCGGATTCCTTTCCAGTGCAGCACGTCTCTCCCTTAGTCCGCTCGGGATGAGCATATTCTTTGAAGGCTAGCGAAGCGGAGATGAGCATCTCCTTCGAGAGGAGCATTTCCTCAACTTTTCTTAAGGGTATTAATCGTCATTTAAGCCCTTAGTAACCCTAATATATGTACTTAATCCTTAGTATAAATACCCCATTGTACTAATTAGATTATCATGTTCTTCTTATGCAATCTTAATCTCATCTTAATCTTGTAATCAATCTTTTAATTAAGCATTAATACAAATCTCATTTTCCTTAATTTCTCTATTGTTCATCATTTATTTTGGGTAATTGAAGATTATTTGGGGTTTATTTTGGGAGATTGACAACCTTCCATCAATCATCAAGTACTTCTATTATTCTTTGCTTATTATTTTGGAATCATCATTAGGTATAATTCTCTTAATCCCTTTTTAATTATTGTTAATCATCTTCATTTATTCATCATGTTTTGTCTTGCTAGTATGATTAACAACCATGTTAGTATGTTAAACTTGATAATGAGTGAGTAGTCATTTAGCTAGGGTTAATGGGGAATTAGGGGAAACCAACATGGGGATTGATTCATGCTTAATCTAATATGCTTTCATAATTAATTTGCTTGCTTATTGTGATTTCAACTTATGCACATGTTATGTTTGATGAAATGCGAGCCTATGAATCCTTGCATTTTTTACCCATCACTTATCTTTTCAATGAGACTTGTAAGACATAAACCAACTCGAGTCTCATTAGACCATGCATATAGTTGGATAGGGAGGATTAAGTCGACTTGTAGGTGTTGTACAATCTAATCGATTCGGCTCCGGGACCCAAACATTCCTAGGGATTGTAAGATATACACTAACTCGATCCCATCACAACAATAAGTGCTTGCATCTAGTTGAAAACATGTTTGTATGATCAAATCTCATGAATCCCCTATGAACCCATGACACCCTAGTACTTTTAATCAATTGTTTACATCTCATTTTAATCATCTTGCTTGTTTATTTACATTGTTATTTAGTTTAGTGATCTTCTTATCTCAACCCAAATTGTGACATCCTTAGACACGACCATTTGCAATCGAAAATCCTACATCAATACCCGTCCCTTGGGATCCGATCTTTACTTACCTCTTTGCTAATAGTAGAGTAGTTTGTGAAGTTATAAATATTGTTTTGGTCTAGGTGCTCCTAACGACAAGTAACCGAAAACGATAGTCCGACTCACTTCACAATAAATACTCCCTCCATTCAACTCCACTTTACAAGTATTCTATTTCCGTCCATTCAACTCCACTTTACAGGTTTCCTTATTTGGACATGTAAAAGACCTTTCTATCCTTATTGAAAATCTATATTTACAAAAAATGTCATTCATACCCCACACAAATCCACCATAAAACTCACCTTTATATTTTTTTAATATCTTTAACCCCACCATTCCCTTTCCCTATGTACTTTTAATAGTTTTTTTAATCCGTTTCTTAATACCCGCGCAAAAAGCATAGTTGAAAAGTGGACTTGAATGGAGGGAGTAATCAATAATAATTTCAAACCCATCAAAATGCCATATTCCGATTTCAACTGTTTACGTTATCCACCAGAGACTAAGCCTGCAGCCTTCCAATTATTTACCCACGTGATCCACCAGAGACTAAGTCTGGGACAGTCCAATAACCATTCACATTATTCACCAGAGACTATGCCTGGGGCCATCCAATTCTCATAAACACATTCCCATAATTAAACACGAAAATAGTATAGACCATACAATTTAATCATATTATAAACTCAATCGCCGATCAACCATATCTTCATATCATAATCATATGGGAAGTTACACCAATTACACAATCAGTTGAGTAAATTATCCTACCTGATAAGCAAATATTCCGTATACAACGTTCCAAGCAAAGCAAAGCAATCCAACACGTAGAAACCCAATTAAATCGTCTCAACAACTCCGTCACCTAATAAAATATCATTAGTCCAATATTAATTCATTTATACTTTTATTCATTATTTATTAATCCACAAATTACATTATTTATTATCATAGTTTATTCATAAACAACTAATATTAATTATTACGATATATAACCCCCCAGGAGTCAATTACGAACCCAAGTCATTAAATTCCTAAACCCGAGCCTTACTCGACCTCCTTTAGGCTCGCCTAAACACACCCCATCACAACCCGACTCCACTCAGCCCCACCGTGGTAAACCACCAGTACCACGATGGTCCCCTACTGGCGCCACCACCATGACTGAACCCAGCCACCACCCAACAACCCTCGCCCTAAACCCACCTGATAACCACGACCTGTAACACTCCTCAACCCGACATAAATTCAACTCGGCACAACAATCACAAACCACCCAACCGCCACCATTAGCCACCACCATTGCCACCACTGGAACACGGTGGTTCCAGAGTGGTCCCTCAATCCCCTACACCCACTGCAACCTCGACAAACACCACCATAAACAACAGCAACGACGCAAACACACTCTTCCCCTGTTTCTCGCTATTCCGACCACCACCACCCTAAACCACCACCTTCAACTTCTCTTACACCTCCACCTTGGTCGACCAAAACACCAGGTCCCAACCCCACCATACCCAGGTCAGGGCGAATCCAAATAAGGGTCGAATCCCCTTTTTCGCAATTCCGATCATAAAACAGCATAAACGTGGTGCCTTTAGCGAACACTCACCATAGTACGCCACCTCGATGGTCGACTCACCACTAGTAACCACGCCAATCCAACCTAGTCCTGACGGTCAAGAATTGGGGTTCGAATCTGGGTTTGGTTCCCATGTTTCAATCCCGCTACAACCCAGAACCGCCAACATAACTGGCCCAATTAACCACTAAGGTTACGTCGGCGGTGGTCAAATAAGGGTCAGACGAAATCCCCACAGTCCACCCTAGCTATGGTCCAAGTCTCGAGTCTCACGGTGGTAAAAAAAAGGGTGGTACACGGTGGTCTCAATCTACACGATGCACAAGAGTTTAAAAAACCGATTTAGTTTTGTTTTGATCTTACCTTGTGTCAAATCTCGATGTTAATTCTCCTTGCTTCTCTCTAAATCTCCCTTCTCTCTTTAATTGTGATATTATAAATTTTATGAGTGAATACGGTCTCTAATTAGGTCATACCATCTATTTATAGTGGTAGGTTAAGGTTATAAGGAAACCAATTAGGAAATATGTATTTATCGTATTATTATTATTATTATTATTATTATTATTATTATTATTATTATTATTATTATTATTATTATTATTATTATTATTATTATTATTATTATTATTATTATTATTACTATTACTATTATTACTATTATTACTATTATTACTATTATTATTATTACTACTATTATTATTATTATTAATATTATTATTATTATTATTATTATTATTATTATTATTATTATTATTATTATTATTATTATTATTATTATTATTATTATTATTATTATTATTACAAAAATACGATTATTATTACTATTATTAAAATCACGAGTACACACAGTCCAAGTCATACTTGCAACCCAATCCAATTTCCATCTTGCTTTATTATTTTATTATTTAATTATCGTGTTGTATACAATTATTAATTATAACGTCTTTAATTAATTATTCGAATCACGTAACTTAGTTATATGGATTCCATTAAATTACAGGGTATTACACACATGGTTCGTGATTTTCGACCATAGGTTTTGATTGCTCAAGTTTCATGTTCACATGTCTAAATATGAAATAATTAGCTTAGATTATTCATAAATTTAATTGTTTGATTTATTACAAAGATATAATATGATTTGTTTGTCATAATTAAATCTAACATGGCAAGAGTTTGAGAGTATAATATCGGCACTTGGGTACTGATCTTTTGATCCTCTTCTTGGTCAGCGTGTCTCTCAATTAATATTGTGTCGGATTTTGAATGTGTGTGATTTGTATAAATTTGCATCATAGCAAGTTATGCTTTGCAGGTTTAAATACAATTTGACCTAAATTAATTTGTAGAATACGAATTAAATGAATTAAACATTCATACTAGGTCATAGAAGAAATTTCACCTAGGATTAAATGAACTACTTTAAAGTTAATGAACTCATCTATCTAATGACGATTTTCTCGCTAGTTAGAACGCGCATTTTTAACATCTGTTCTATTACACTCGATGACTAGAATAGTCAGCTGACCACCCATGATTGGTCGTGTATGGCCGTGTGTTGTCTCGTGTGCTCCTAGGCCATCGTACCTATTTATCTCGTTTATTGTTGTTCATTTGTTTAGTTACAACGGTTTCGTTTCAATTGTTATTGTTATTTAATCATTGTAATTAATCGTCGTTGTAATTTAGTATCAAGTCATGTAATTTGTAATTTCTAATAAGGGTCTAGTTAGTCCTTTATTTTGAGTCAAACCAATTTTCAAAACCTTTGTTTTAGTCAATTAAATTGATTATATTTGATTAGTGAAACCAAAGTGATTGTGCAACAAGCAATGAGAAAGCCAAGGACGAAGTCCTATGTGAACCATGACTTCCCCATTAGCACATTTTTCAAGGTCGGGTTAGGAGCCTAGTTAGGCGTGTGACGTGGTTTTATCTAGCCAATTGTATATAGATCGAGTTGTATCTATTTTCACTTATTTGCGCATCGAGTTGGCAGTGTTTGCCTGGGTCATAATAGTTAGCTCCCCCAACGGCACCCCCATTAAGCCATGTTGTGAAAGCTTGCTTAGTGGTCGGACTCTCTTGGGAGGTTTAGTTTTCGGTACTTGTCGTTAGGAGCACCTAGACCAAAACAATATTTATAACTCCACAAACAACTCTACAATTAGTAAAGAGGCAAGTAAAGGTCGGATCCCAAGGGACGGGAATTGAGATGAGATTTTCAATTGCAACTAGCGGTGTCTAGGGGTGTCACAAATTGGGGTTTGAAGTAGAAGATCACTAAACTAAATAGCAATGAAAGTAAACAAGCAAGATGATTAAAAAGGGGTGTAAACAATTGATAAAAGGCACTAGGTTGTCATGGGGTCATAGGGGATTCATAAGAATTGATCATACAAACATATTCTCAAATTATAAGCAAGCAATTATTGTTGTGATGGATCGAGTTGGTTTATATCTTACAATCCTAGGAAAGTTTGGGTCCCGGAGCCAAATCGATTAGATGGTACAACACCTACAAGTCGACTTAATCTTCCCTACTCAACTATATGCATGGTTTAATGAGACTCGAGTTGGTTTATGTCTTACAAGTCTCATTGAAAAGACAGGTGATGGGTAAAAAATGCAAGGATTCATAGGCTCGCATTTCATCAAACATAACATGTGCATAAGTTGAGATCACAACAAGCAAGCAAATAAACTATGAAAACATATTAATTTAAGCATGAATCATCCCCCATGTTGGTTTCCCCTAATTACCCATTAACCTTAGCTAAGGAAACTACTCACTCATTATCATGTTGAACATGCTAGCAAGGTTGTCAATCATACCAACAAAGTAAAACATGATGAATAAATGAAGATGATTAACAATAATTAAAAAGAGATTAAGAGAATTATACCTACTAATGATTCCAATAATAAAGCAAAGAATAATAGAAGTACTTGATGATTGATTGGAAGGTTATCAATCCCCCAATAATAACCCAAATAATCTTCAATTACCCAAAATGAAAGATGAACAAAAGAGAGATTAAGGAAATGAGATTTGTATTAAGACTTGATTAAAAGTTGATTACAAGATTAAAGAGAGATTAGATTGATATAAACTACACTAGAGATTGCTAAGAAGAACATGATAACCTAATTAGACTAATGGGGTATTTATAGTCGGGATTAGGTACACAAATTAGGGTTTACTAAGGGCTTAAATGACGATTAAGTCCTTGAGGAATCGCTCCTCTCAGAAAAATATGCGAGTCTCCTTTTTGCTAGTCTTTCCTGAGGTATGCGCATCCTTCATAGAACAAGTAGAAGACGGATTAGCTGTCACACAATCCGAGCGTCCAGGGAACAGGACGGGCGGATTGTCTTCTTGTTGGACGAGCGGATTCATGGGGTGGACGGGCGGATTGTGATGGTTTTGGACGAGCGGCCTTCTGAGGAAGACGCTCGGATTGCTTGTCTTGGACGGGCGGATTGTGGGCAATCCGCTCGAATTGTAGATCAGCTTCTTCCTTTCTTCTTTTCTTCCTTTCTCTTCATACAATCCTTGAGGATTTCCTCGGGGATGCAAGGATCTTTTCTCATCATTGCCCATCTACTACAATATGTACAAAGGCCTTCTAGTCTTGTCTTCTCTTTGATGCTTGGTCATTGAATTCAATCAATTTAGCTCCATTTTGCCATGAAAATGCAAGGTTTGCACTCCTTTCCTACCAAGGGATCAAAACCTCAAAGAATATGCAAAACAAAGGACTAAAGACAATAAATGGCCCAAATATGCACTAAAAAGCATGGGAACAAGGCTAATTCGGGGACTAAATATGCTCAAATAATGGTCACATCAAATATCCCCAAATCGAACCTTTGCTCGTCCCGAGTAAAGAGGTGACAAAAACTAGGACCGTTATTTAAACTAACCTAATAGCATAGCCGATATGAGACAATTAGCGGGTCTCACTCCGCCCCTTCAACTCACAACAAGACAACCATGAGGTTGGATGCCTTCTTGCAAGGCAAGGTGGGTCTTGCCAAAATGGCGACACATCTAAGCATTAAAGCACACAAAATCAAGTAATGGATGCATCTACAAAAGAATAGCCACTTTCCTCATCTAAGTGGCAGAAATTATCTATAAGGGAAGCAATTCAAGGGTACACACTCCTTCATAGATGCAATTTCTTAAAACTACTAAGCCTAGAAGGATACCAATAAATCACCTCCAAATTGTGTCAATCTAGGGTACCTTTGTCCTCAATCATTAAATGCTTTTGTCAAAAGTAGACTCCCTATGGTGTTAGAAACACTGAAGGATCGCGGAATTCCCCCTCTTGCCTAGACAAGAAGAAGGGTCGCCCCCTCTCTACCATGCACAAAAGTGGATACGATGGATAAAGGGATCGATAGATATTTGAGTTTCATTTGGGAGTTTGCTTTTGTTGTTTGTTTTTCCCCCCAATTTCTTGTGGCATATAACATTTGAGAACACTTTCTTTTTGCCATTTCTTTTGATGTTTGGCATTTCAATACTTGACAACTTTCAACTTTTTGCATTTTCTTTTGAACATTTTCAAAGTCACCCCATATGTAGTGAGGGTGCCTTATATTTGAATATTTTTGCTCCGCTTTTCATTTGATGCATTTTGCAAACTTTCTTTCACTTTTCATTTCATTTCTTGAACTCAAATCAATTTCTTTTTGTGCACATTCCCTTTGATGACAAAAATGTGGTAGAACATGGATGATGGATGCATGGTTTCAAGGGTCACCTTGGAATAAACGGTAGCCAAGGAGTTATCACACCACAAGGTACTCTTGACTAGGCCTTCATCCATGGGTCAAAGGATACTAGCATGACACATCCTAGGGTGTTTTACAAGTATTCTAACAAGCAAAGTCTTAAGAAGAAAAAGCATCTACTAGGGCCTATATACACTTGTCAAGTTTCCCAAGTAGACGGTTTCGCAAATTTTCTAACATGCAAACTACATGCCATGATGCAACTAACATATATACATCCTAATGCATATGATTCTACCAACTAATATGCCAAATATTCTAAATGCAAGTCCTAAATTCACATTGTTTTTACCGCATCAATCAAAATAAAGCCACATAGTCATTAGCATAAAGAGGAAAAAGGAGATTGGAAAGATCATACCATGCGGTCTTCAATATCCTCATGTCTCGGATGTGGCGTAGTCGATCAATGTGAACAAGGATAGAACAAACACAATATATACAACAATATATACAAGACTACACTACAAAGGAAATGAACTTGTTTTTGGATTTTCAATTTTTTCAATTTTTTTATTTTTCGAAATTTTTGATTTTTTTGGATTTTTTGAATAAAAGTTAAGTTAGAATTTCCCATCCCCACACTAATATGGGCATTGTCCTCAATGGCCAATATGATAGGAAATTATGCAAGTATGATGCATGATTTCTATACTAAATGCAAGCTACACAAATCTACACTACATGATGCATGAGTTTTTGTTTATGACGGAGAGCGTAATTTAGATTACCTCCCGTTGCGTATGCATGTACTTTCCCAAACCAAGATAGACATTATTTCTAATGTCTTAAATTTTGGGGTAGTTCATGCACACAAGATGCAATGCATGAAACTAATTGTTGTCATTTTGGATTTTTCAAATGGGAACAATAAAAGAACACCTCAATGGAGCAAAGGTGTTAGTCCTCGTGTTGCTAGGACTCTTCAAACTATGATCAAGATAAAAATAAAGAAAACAAAGAAAGAAGTAGACAAACCTCAAGAGGGTAGGAGCCTCCAAAGTTTGCTAGTTCTCCACCATATTATCATTTTCATCATTCTCCTCCATAGAAGCGGACTCATCTCCGCTCTCATATTCACTTCCTTGCTCACTTCCTTCATCATCTTCATTAGCCTCTTCTTCTTCTTCATCGACCTCTTGATCAACACCCTCATCATCAACAACCTCATCATCGACATTCTCATCTTAACCCGGTCTTTCACCACTAGATGTGCTTGGAAAGAAGACTTCCCTATCCGCCCTACTAGGTAAAAGACATGATGGATCAAGTAGTCCTTGCCTAGCTAAATGAAGGAGGGGTGGATATTGGGCCAAGTATGCATCTACTCGATCATTGTAAGCTTGTTTATGCATCTCTTGCATAAGTAGAGTCATGTAGTCATTTCCCACTTCAACATCTTTGGGTTTGAACTCTTGATATTTGAATGGATAGGGTGGTGTGACAATGGAGGAGGAGGGCTCTTCAATTTCGCCCCTTTGTTGACGGATGATGTATTCGGCGCCCTTGGAGAGTGGAAGAAGGTAGTTTGTTCGATGAGAACTCAACCGGCATATCTTGGAAGGCAAAGTGAAAGATCTAGCATCATTGGTAAGCCACCCATAGTTGGTGTCAGGAGAGTTATGCTTGACCCACTTGTACTTGTAAATCATGGCATCCATGTCAATGAGATGACCCCCTTTGATCGCCACATAGGTGTTATCCTTGTTGAAATTTGCGTCAAAGTGCTTGGCCAAGAGAGTAACTAGACCTCCATTTACAATATGAGCGGTGCCTTCCTTACCACAATCAACATTAAGCCATATTTCCATCAAAAGCCTTAGAGCATTGTAAGGCTTAGTGAATTCCCTTCCAACATTTAAGGCCGACTCAAGTAGAACACAATCGAGCTTTGTAAAGTGATTAGTGCCTTTTCTTGCAATTATAGTATTCCCGATGACCTTGTGCCACACTCTAATGCCCGGATGGTGGACTAATAGAGCGCGACAAGTATGAAAGCTCACAAATTTCTTCCCGGAAATTGCCTCCCAAAGAGGAGCGGGGTCATACTTTTCGGGCATCTTATGATAATAAGGTGTATCACTAAGGCCTAATGCTTTACTCAAAACATCAAAGGTGATGCGCCTATTCACATTGGCAAGACGGAACTCGATGTATTCTCTAGTCTCTATCTTAGTCACTTTCAATGAGCTTAAGAATTCCAAGGTAAGGGAGGGGTATGTCAATTCTTTTGTAGTGAACAATTTTCCCAACCCCATGGCTTCAAATAAGGCTTTTGTTTGTTCAAGGACACCAAATTTGTTCAAGGCATCTTCACATATGAATTTGGTGGATAGAATGGCTTTCTTAGCATACTTGGCAAATGTATCCCTATGGGAGTTAGAAATGAAAATTACCTCCGGATAGTTTGATAATTGAGCAATTTCCGGAGTTGTTGTTGTTGTTGCTTCCAAGGGAGGATCTTGTTGTTGTTGATCTTCCAAGTTTTCATTAGCAACCACCATAGCCATTGAAGCTTTCTTTGCTTGAAGGCTTTGTTGCCTTTTCGAAAGTGTCTTTGTCCTGAGTGCCTTTGTTGCTCCTTTTGTTCTTGCCATTGTTGATTATACCAAGAAAAGATTGAAAATCTTCAATTTCTAATTATACCCAAATCGATTTAAGATGAAAGGATTTGTCTTTGTATTTCAAAAATCGACTCAAAGGTTGAAGATTTTGGTGCTTGGATTGATTATTGTTGCAAAAGGAGTGATTAATTGTTGTTGTAAGGAAGTTTGGATTTGATTTTGCTGAATTTGGTTGAGGAAATTTTGTTTTTGGTGAAGGAGAGGATGAGGGTTTTGGGGTTTTGGGGTTTTGGGGTTTATGGGTAGTGTTTGAATGTTTGAATGAATGAAATGAATGTGGGAAGGGGTATTAAAACACCCGAAATTTTCAAAACTGCAGGGGGAAGACGAGCGGATTCCTGTCGGGACGCTCAGATTCTGCTCAATTTGGCTTCAGGAAAACTCGCCTAAAAACGAGCGTCTTTCAGTGAAGACGAGCGGATTCTGCAAGTAAGACGAGCGGATTTCCTCAAAGACGAGCGGTTTCTCTTACAGGAACTTTGCTAAATTTGTACTGGCAGAAAGACGAGCGTCTTTCTACAGAGACGAGCTGATTCTTTCAGACGAGCGTCTTCTTAGCTTGGACGCTCGGATTCTCTAACAGACCAAAATTTTTTATTTTGCAGCTCATTTGGACGGACGGATTCATCCACAGACGCTCGGATTCCAATAAGACGAGCGGATTACCCAGAAGCCGCTCGGATTCCACCTGGTATTCCCGGATTCAGGTCCATCCGTGCACTTGCATATCCCGTGTCATTTTCATTCTTCAAATCTCGTGTTCTTCATTGTAGGGGCACTAAAAAGGCATGAATAGCCTACGCAATTGCTATCCCCATACTAAGTTAAAGCACTACACATCAATAAAATCATTAGTCCCTCCCTCACTTCTCTCAAAAATGATAAATATCTTGATCAAGGCACAAAAATCCAAAAATGACAAAATGCAATGTAAGAATTAAAATTCAAGTTAGGGAGTTAGAAATATTTACAAATGGTGGTTTGGAGAGGACTCCACCAAACTCTCATCCTTAGAGAGATGTCATGGGGGCATGTCCAAGGTGTTGTTGATGTTACTCAACACCTTGAAGAAGTAGTCAAAAGCTTGTTCATTGTCATGATAAAGATCTTCAATAGATCTTTGCACTTGTTGTCCTTCATGTTGGTCTTGATCGATAGCATTACCAATGTAGGGATTGAAAATCCCTTCAAACTCATCGTCCCAAAGACCGCAAACTTCTTCTACTTGATCATTAAAAATCTCTTGAGTTGATAGAGACAACTCTCCTCCTTTCTTGTTTTGGCCAATGAGGTCATCCTCTTCACTTGTCATGGGTGAGCATTTCAAGCTCTCTTTGTTACAATTCACTTGCTCTTTTGATGGAGCATCATCAACTTTCTTTTTCCATTGGAATTCCGACTTCTTCCTATCATCCTTCCGGCTATAATGATCAATCATAAAACATGGTTCATGCAAACGGGGAGCTCTCATGGTCTTGTCAAGATTGAAAGTTATGCTTTCATCTCCCACTTCTAGAGTGAGCTCTCCATGCTTCACATCTATCACCGCACCCGCGGTGTGCAAGAAAGGTCTACCTAGAATGATTGGAATATTGGAGTCTTCTTCCATGTCAACAATGACAAAATCCACCGGGATGAAAAAATTTCCAACTCTTACGGGAACATCTTCCCATATCCCTAATGGTGTCTTCGTCGATCTATCGGCCATTTAGAGTGTGATATTGGTACATTTAAGCTCTCCCATCCCTAACCTTTTACTTACCAAATACGGCATAACACTCACACTAGCCCCTTGATCACATAGGGCTTTGTTGATCGTGGTGTCGCCAATGGTACACGGTATTGAGAAGCTTCCCGGATCTTTAAGTTTTGGAGGTGAACTCCCTTGAAGGATTGCACTACTCACCTTAGCGAAGGCGATAGTCTCAAGCTTCCGGATTGACTTCTTTTTCGTAAGGATGTCTTTCATGTACTTTGCATAGGCCGGCACGTGATTGATTAATTCCATGAAAGGAATCGAGACTTCCAAATTCTTCACAATTTCCATAAATTTTCAAAGTTGGTCATCAAATTTGGGCTTGGCTTTACAACTTGGAAAAGGAAGTCTAATCACAATGGGTTCCTTCTCCTTGGCCTTGTCTTCATTTTTCTTTGAAACTTCTTCTTTTGATGGTTCTCTATCCTTGGAGTTTTGCACAACTTCTTCTTTGTCACTAGCTTCCATCACTTCATCCTCAACTTGCTTCTTCGGTGCTTCATATCTCGTACCACTTCTCAAGTGAATGGCACTAACCGTTTCATGTCTTGGGGGATTACTTTAAGGTGGTAATTGCCCCTTTTGTCTTTGTGAGCTTGAAGATGCTAGTTGAGTCAATTGGGTTTCCAACATTTTGGTGTGGGCTAGGATGTTGTTGATGGTGATTTCCTTTGCTTGACTATCCTTTTGCATTTGAGTGAAAAACTCTTGTTGATTCTTTTGCATTTGGAGGACCGCTTTTTGAACATCAAAACCTTGGTCATTTTGTTGATTGTATGGAGTTTGATTTTGGTAACCTTGGTTTTGGTTGTAAAAGGGTCTTTGATTTTGGTTTCTCATGGGAGGTGGGGTGTATGTTGGTTGAGGGTTTTGAACATTTTGGCTTTTGTATGAGAGATTTGGGTGGAATTTGGTATTTTCATTGTAATAATTTGAATAAGGGGTACCACTCTTGTATGCTTGAAAGCCATTCACTTGTTCATTTGTTCCCCTACATTCACTTTGGTCATGTCCCAAAGTTCCACAATTCTCACATATCCCACTTGGGATTGATAAAGATGCCGTCATGGCATTAACATGTTGCTTTGGTGATTTTGAGGCTTCTTCAAGTCTAGCCATAGCTTTTTCAAACTTCAAATTGATGGTATCAATGTGAGCACTAAGTTGAGCACCCAATTGAGTAATAGAGTCCACTTCATGCTTTCCTCCTCTAGTAGCCTTGCGAGTTCTACTATATTGTGAATTATAGACCGCCATTTCCTCAATCTTGTTCCAAGTTTTATTATCGTCAACTTCGGTGAACATACCATTTGATCCCATGTTGATAATGTTTCTTGAGTCTTCATAAAGACCATTCCAAAATTGTTGTACCAAGAACCACTCGCTAAGTCCATGATGAGGACATGAGCGACAAATTCCTTTGAATCGCTCCCAAGCTTCATACAAGGATTCTTCATCTCTTTGCTTAAAGCCCGTAATTTGAGCTCTTAGCATATTAGTCTTTTCCGGTGGGTAGAACTTTTTTGTAGAAAGCTAGAGCCAACTTCTTCCAAGAGTCAATTCCGAGAGTAGCCTTATCAAGGCCTTTCAACCATTGTTTTGCGGTGCCAATTAGAGAAAAAGGAAATAAGACCCATCGAATTTGGTCTTGAGTTACACCGGTTTGAGAAATCGCATCACAATAGTCACAAAAAGTCTCCATGTGAGAGTGAGGGTCTTCACTAGGCATCTCCTCAAATTGACTTTTTTCGACTAATTGGATAAATGCGGATTTGACAATAAAATTTCCGGTTAAGTGTTGTGGTGTGGGAGTACCATTGGGTAGGTTCTCCTCGGTTGGTACGGAATGTGATGAAAATTTAGGCATTGTGGGTTGGTTTTGTGTTGGATTTTGTGTTGGGTTCTCCTCGCCTTCTCTTGCAAAAGGGTTGACGAACTCAATAGCGTTTGTTTGAATATCTACAACCTCACCAATACCTCTCAAAGTTCTCCTAGCAAGTCTTCTATTGTTTGTCAAAGTCCTTTCAATTTCGTGATCAAAGGGTAACAAGTTACCTTGTGATCTTCTAGACATGCAAAATATCAAACAACTTGAAAATAATTAGAGCAAACCTTGAGGAGTTTTACTTCCCCAAGGCAAAGAAAGACATAACTAATAACAATTTAAGAAAATCTAAATCAAGTTAACATCGTCCCCGGCAACGGCGCCATTTTTGGTCGGACTCTCTTGGGAGGTTTAGTTTTCGGTACTTGTCGTTAGGAGCACCTAGACCAAAACAATATTTATAACTCCACAAACAACTCTACAATTAGTAAAGAGGCAAGTAAAGGTCGGATCCCAAGGGACAGGAATTGAGATGAGATTTTCAATTGCAACTAGCGGTGTCTAGGGGTGTCACAAATTGGGGTTTGAAGTAAAAGATCACTAAACTAAATAGCAATGAAAGTAAACAACCAAGATGATTAAAAAGGGGTGTAAACAATTGATAAAAGGCAGTAGGGTGTCATGGGGTCATAGGGGATTCATGGGAATTGATCATACAAACATATTCTCAAATTATAAGCAAGCAATTATTGTTGTGATGGATCGAGTTGGTTTATATCTTACAATCCTAGGAAAGTTTGGGTCCCGGAGCCGAATCGATTAGATTGTACAACACCTACAAGTCGGCTTAATCTTCCCTACTCAACTATATGCATGGTCTAATGAGACTCAAGTTGGTTTATGTCTTACAAGTCTCATTGAAAAGATAGGTGATGGGTAAAAAATGCAAGGATTCATAGGCTCGCATTTCATCAAACATAACATGTGCATAAGTTGAGATCACAACAAACAAGTAAATAAACTATGAAAACATATTAATTTAAGCATGAATCATCCCCCATGTTGGTTTCCCCTAATTACCCATTAACCCTAGCTAAGGAAACTACTCACTCATTATCATGTTGAACATGCTAGCAAGATTGTCAATCATACCAACAAAGTAAAACATGATGAATAAATGAAGATGATTAACAATAATTAAAAAGGGATTAAGAGAATTATACCTACTAATGATTCCAATAATAAAGCAAAGAATAATAGAAGTACTTGATGATTGATTGGAAGGTTGTCAATCCCCAATAATAACCCAAATAATCTTCAATTACCCAAAATGAAAGATGAACAAAAGAGAGATTAAGGAAATGAGATTTGTATTAAGACTTGATTAAAAGTTGATTACAAGATTAAAGAGAGATTATATTGATATAAACTACACTAGAGATTGCTAAGAAGAACATGATAACCTAATTAGACTAATGGGGTATTTATAGTCGGGATTAGGTACACAAATTAGGGTTTACTAAGGGCTTAAATGACGATTCAGTCCTTGAGGAATCGCTCCTCTCAGAAAAATATGCGAGTCTCCTTTTTGCTAGTCTTTCCCGAGGTATGCGCATCCTTCATAGAACAAGTAGAAGACGGATTAGCTGTCACACAATCCGAGCGTCCAGGGCACGGGACGAGCGGATTGTCTTCTTGTTGGACGAGCGGATTCATGGGGTGGACGGGCGGATTGTGGTGGTTTTGGACGAGCGGCCTTCTGAGGAAGACGCTCGGATTGCTTGTCTTGGACGGGCGGATTGTGGGCAATCCGCTCGAATTGTAGATCAGCTTCTTCCTTTCTTCTTTTCTTCCTTTCTCTTCATACAATCCTTGAGGATTTCCTCGGGGATGCAAGGATCTTTTCTCATCATTGCCCATCTACTACAATATGTACAAAGGTCTTCTAGTCTTGTCTTCTCTTTGATGCTTGGTCATTGAATTCAATCAATTTAGCTCCATTTTGCCATGAAAATGCAAGGTTTGCACTCCTTTCCTACCAAGGTATCAAAACCTCAAAGAATATGCAAAACAAAGGACTAAAGACAATAAATGGCCCAAATATGCACTAAAAAGCATGGGAACAAGGCTAATTCGGGGACTAAATATGCTCAAATAATGGTCACATCACTTAGATAGTTCTAATTAACCTCAGATACTAAAGCAGTTTGACAAAGTAGATTAGATGCATTAAACCATTAGAAACCAAATTCACATGCTTGGTTTAAAGAACATGGCTGCACTTATATAACGATCATAATACTATCGCATTAGTTATCACGTTCCTTAGCAAAGGCCGTTTTTAACGGGCGGGGGTGAGTGTTTTATTAATGAACTTCCCATCACATACTTTAACAACGAACCTATTTTCTCAAAAGATTTTCGAGTTTTTCTAATACTTGGTGAAGACTCTTTTCAAATGAAAACCTTCTTTCCTTCTTTGGACCCCGGTTTTCCACATCCACACCAATAATTTGTGAATATTTGTGAGATCAAGATGAATTTATCATCTTAGATTTTTGTTTCTCAAATTTCTTCTATTAGCTTGAGTTATGTTGATTAGAGGATTTCAAAATTTCTTCTATTCTTGCTCTATTATTAGATAATTTCAAAATTTAATCATTTGTATGCTTTGTTTTTTATCTACTGTTTATTTGATCCAGAAAAATACTGTAAGTACATAAAATGTTGAACTTTACTTTTGATTGTATATACAGAACTGCGACTTAAAGTGTTGTGGTCCTTTATGATCTCATACTCTTCTATTTTAGAAAATCTAATAGGATCTAATTTTGAGTATATACTCCTTTGGATTTGTGATTGATTGGTGTGGTATTAAGTATTGTTTTTCTAATTAATTTTCATTTATTATCATTGATGGACCTGCTTTCCAATCTTCATGTTAAATGACTGATATTCACAACAAACTATTTCGTTGCCACATCTGTAAGAAAGGTTTTGAGAAACATGATGGAGCTTTTCGACACGGGAAGGTATAACAATATAGTTTTTATTATTTTTCTTGTTAGTGAATGTATTAAATGCCTCCAATCCTCATATTTTTGTTATGACAAGTGTTCTCAGCCTTCTTTTAATCTTTTATGCAATTATAAAAAAAATTGTAATAATTGTTAATGGAGTTGATTGTAGGCTAGGCATCATGGGACTAGGTTTAATATCTGCGAAACAGTTTATTGCATTGATGTTGTGACTGAGAAGGCACCGCATTTTTTAAAGAATTTTAGCAAGCCACATTATCGTGTATTTATTTTTTTTCAAAAAAATATGATAAAAGAATTTGTATCCTTAAACACAATCATTAAAATTTGCCTTTTCATTCCAAAAATAATTAAACAATCACTAAATATCAAAACAAATACAAAATAAATTTTGCGATTTTATTGTTAGAATAGTTATATGGACGAAATCATTAATTATTTTTTCACCGTTTATAATTCTCACTATATTCTTTCAAAACAATTTTAACCATTCAATCTACCTTGAATTATAGTTTACAAATAAAAATATAGAAAATTCTATTTTGAAAAAATTATTTTAGGTTGAATTAATTGCGTCGCTCAATTGTTTTTAATGAATGAAAAATAAAAAGTAAAAAAATGATCGGGATGTAAGAAGTACGGAGTATATAATAAAAAAAGAAAAGAAGAAAAAAATCAAAAACTACAGCAACAATAATAGTAATAATCGTGACAAAAAAGTAGCAATATTCGTAGCAAAATACTAATAATCCGTGGCAAAAGTTTAGTATATTGTGGTCATATATATAATATAAATATATTTTGACAACATATTATGACAATATACGTATTGGTTAATAAAATATTTTTTTTCTTATGAGTGTTCTAAGGGTCAAATGCGATAACAAATCCGAACTTTCGTGATACTACCAACGTGACAACATAGTTAGGCACGTGAAGGATAATAAAACTATATAGTGAATATTAATCAATCTTTCCAACTTCCAAGTTTGAAAATGAGTTGAAAATTAAATCCAAAATAACATAAACCTAACGCTATAACCGAGAAGTCTAAACAACAAATATACACAATACAAGCTTAAGGAATACAAGACAATTTTTAATACTTAATCAAACTACAAAGTTCCGTCGTCGTACTCCTAGGTGGAGCCTTGACAGACTCTACATCGGTATTCTGAGCAGGATTAACAGCCTCGTCGGCATCGGCTTGAGTTTGTTTAATAATCAACGTGTACACCCCTGGTAATATCGTCCCATGTCAAGCATGGAACTTTAAGCATGTCATCCGATTGTTATCGGTGATTTGGTTGTATTCTATTTTTTGTAAATTTATTTTTTTGGGAAAATGACCCATCAATGAGATTTCCATTTCTCCTTGGGTGTCATTTTCGGTTAGGATTAATAGTTTAGCACAAGGAAGAACCACTATTTTTGAAGGAAAAACAAATTTCAGTAAATTCAGTGTTATTGGAACCCAACCAACTGCAATAACATCAATTTTTTTCTAGCAACAACCTCATTATCAAATTTACCGGAAGGAGCTTAAATTTTGACACGAAAGGCGATGTTAACTAAATTTAAATCCCCTTGTGCATTAATTGATTTCTCAAAAAAAAAAAAACTAACCAAACACAGATGTCTAACAAAGAAATAAAAGAGTTGATGGTAAATTTAAAAATCCAAGTTGGTATTGCTGAAATATATAGCCCACCATCCATTAGTCTAACAGATTTTTTTTAGGATTACATTAAATTTTTTTATGTAAGGTTAAAAATTATAAGAGGTATTTAAAGGGAACAAGAAATAGGGATTTGAAACTTGAGGTGACTTTTTTTATGATAAAAAGAAAAACGGCCATCATAAACCACCAATAAAAAAAGGGAATAGTGCACGCTAATGACCATATTCGTTGTAGTCTAACAAATTTTTTTTGGGATTACATTAAACTTTTTTATGTAAGGCTAAAAATTATAAGAGGTATTTGAAGGACACTAGAAATAACGGTAACGGGAATTTGAAATTTGAGGTTAATTTTTTTATGATGAATAGAAAACGGCCATCACAAACCACCAATAAAAAAAAGGAATAGTGCCCACTAATGACCATATTCGTTGTTGTAGACCCTTTGAAATATAGTTAAAATAAACGGAAAGTACGTTAAAATTTAAAAATCACGGCCAATTGTTAGATTGTCATTTTTTAAATTTTTGATGGCTAATGATTTATTCAAGGCAATTAGTGTAAATGGCCATTGCCCTGGACAACTGATGCCTTGGACAAATCCATTTATTTCCTTGGAAATCTCTTCTTTTTTTTGCTTGTAAGAGATGAAAAATTAGTAGAGAGGTGGATGGATTATGTTGTTATAATATATAGATTATATATATTTAAATAAAAGTAGGTTTGTGGTCTTGTATAAGAAGTTATAAATTTAAGGTGGAACGCATTTAATTCAAGGTATTGATTATATGTGACAATCGGGTGGGGTTCGGGTTGTAGCGACTTAGTGATGGTTTCAGATCGATTACAGGTCCTCTTCAGGCCATGTCATCAGCAGGTGGCAGGTCGCGTCGGGTCATTAACGGGTCAACACCGGGTCAGGTTATCAGCATATAATATTTTATCTTATGTATTTAGTTTTTGATGGATAATTTTATATTTAAACAATGTATAAGTGTATTAATTGTAGCTATAAGTGAAAACAATTAATATGAATGTCAATTTAGTCTTATTTACACCATTATTAAGCTTATTCATTATTAGATCATCCATCGGTTAAGTCAATATCTGGTCACGGGTCCAGTCGGGTCAATTTTTAGATTGGAAAAAATAAGGGTGTTATCGGTCAGTTTTGGGTCACCCAATTTCGAGTTATATTGGGCCGGGTTTTGGGCCGGTCGGATCGGGTAAGCTTTTGCTAGTTGTAACAGTAATAGTGTCATAGTGTCATATTACTATAAATACGCTATTTAGAATATTATGTTATTCAAATGTATATAAAGAGCATAATTGTAAACTCCCGCGATAATACGTAACAATGAACGAGTAAAATGTAGCGGAAAACACGGGTTTTGAAAACTTTTAAAGTTCAAACACGAAGGTTCACTAAACATAAAGAAAAGTAATCTTATGTTATTACAAACAAAGTCTAGAAAATAGGGGGAAAAGATATCCCACAAATAACAAGTTTAGAAAGGTGAGTCTAAGCATAACTTTAGATACCCGTATCCGTCACGATACTTGCATCTATAAGACTTCTGATAAACACCCGATGATGATAAGACATTAATGTATGAGCGGGGAAAAATCCGACTGACGAAATCAATGGAGTTCGATTGATGGTATAAATCGAAATAAAGTGTCTTTATTTTGGTTTTTAATGTTTTATTTATTTGAAATTAATTTAAAATTTTATTTGAAAACTTAGCAAGTTAATTTTAAATAAAATGCATTTTTTACCAAATGATTTTAATCAAATAATTTCATATTTCCGAGTATTTATTTTGATTATTTATCGTTCGTTTATTCGTTTTAAAATGTGTAATACTCCGTATTTGATAATTATATAATAATAATAATTTATTGTATTTAGCGAGTTGGGCTTGAGACGGTATAATAAATAATAATAATAATAATAATAATAATAATAATAATAATAATAATAATAATAATAATAATAATAATAATAATAATAATAATAATAATAATAATAATAATAATAATAATAATAATAATAATAATAAATAATAATAATAATAATAATAATAATAATAATAATAATAATAATAATACATGTATTATATACTCACACCTACCATTCTACCTATATATATACCCCTACCCATACTATCCTATCCTTATTTTTTCATTCACCACACAAACAAATAGAGAGAAAAGGGAGAAAAGAGAGAGATTGGAAGATGTGGAGGTTTTTTCCCTCCGCCTCGAATCCGTAAGGTAAGACCGTCTTATATTAGCCTTTATATTATTTAATTTATACCATCGATCCACCTTGACCCCGACTCACCTTTGGCCGTGGTTGACCACCCAATTGACCGTCGTTGACCTTCACATTTAGGGATTTGACCGAGTGTTTTGTGAGTTATAGTTGTGGTTGTGCGACGGTCTTAAGACGCGTTTTTTACCACCAAAACGTGGCTGGCCTGGGCTGACCTTGGAGTGGTTGGGTCGTGGGTTGAGTGGGGAGTATAGTGGTAGTCTTGGTTGGTGGGTAGGGTGGCTGTGGTGGTCGGAACACGAGTATAAAGGGGGGGGGGTGTACGGCCTGTTTGTTGTGTATGTTTGTTGTTCGTTGTTGGGGTTTTTGTGGTGGTTGGGGGTCAGATCTGAGGGAGAGGGCAGGAGGCGGTTAGGTAATGACCACCATGGTGGTGGTGGCCCATGGTGGGGGCTGTGGTGGTCGGCTTGAGCATGGATGTTCGAGATTGTTGGTCAATGTTGATGTAGTCATGTTGTTTGTTGTTGGTGTCGCGTGGTGGCTGTGCTGGCCGTGGCCAACCATGGCTGGTGGTGGTGTCCAAGGTGGCGGCTCACGGTGGAGTAGGGCGGTGGGTTGTAGCGGGTTTTGGGTAGTTGGATAAGACGGGTTTAATTAGTGTATACATATTCAATTAGTATAAGATTAGTATATTTATTCGTATTTGAATAAATATATTAGTATATTTATACGTATTTATATTATTATCATATTTTAGGAAATGAGTTTTGAGAGATGGTTTTACGAGATGGGCCTAGTTTGTGTGGCGGATTGCTTATGCGGATTTGCTGTGAGGTAGGTTTATCCTACTCATATTCATTGTCGTATTTATTTATAAAATGAGTCAGTTGTCTTTTAATTGCATAGAGTGAGCCGTATTGCATGTTGTTGGTCATGACGACTCGACGAGTCGGGATATTTGAGGAAATGGTATCCGTGGCATGTTTGGGATGTCATGGTGTATATTGTCTGTCATGCATTTCATATTGTGACGGTTGTGATTGTATATGTTGGAGGATTTGTTGTTGTCGTTATTTGGAGACGTAAGACGGTTGGGAGATCGTCTTACATTTAAGTCGCCTCTTGGAGCTTCCCACTCTAAGAGGGATATGCACAGTAATGGCTTGAGTCACGGAGGGACTCGTGTGGTTGAGACACAACGTCTAGCTGGAGATCCGGTTTGCTTCTGGACCCAGTACGTCTGGGCGTGTCCCGGTACCAGTTTATGGTTATCGGCATGTCTGGGCGTGTCCCGGTACCAGTGTGATCCTCGGTATGTCTGGGCGTGTCCCGGTACCGTGGTGGTGGTCATTTGATATCATGTCATTCATATCATAGTCATGTTTCATGTTCACACACTTGAGTCGTGTCACACTTTATTTATTTAATGAAACTGACGTTTGTTGTGTATGTGTAATTGTCACCTATTTCCGGGCTGGCATGTGTTGATCCATATGATATTTCCTATTATATGGGGAGTAGGTTAAGTATAGGTTGTGTGGATAGCACGCGGTAGACGGGACAAGCTTGATGAGTCAAGAGACGAGTCTAGTTGGTTAGAAGAGTATACATGTCATGAGTTGTGCTTTTATTCATTTGTTTACGTTTATGTAATTCATTAAACCTTACATTAATAAAATGTTCTTTGATTGAAGTTTTAAAAACCTATCTCGGGAAACCGAGATGGGAACGCTCCAATTATCTTGGCCGGATAGTTAGGGTGTTACAAAGTGGTATCAGAGCGGCGATTTTGGAACCTAAAACCAATGAACCAAAAATGAATTTAGGAGAGTCTAAGTAAAATGAACCCGACATGAGTACAATAGGAGATCGGTTTTGAATGAGTAGGCGCCTCATGCCAAAGCTAGTGCATATCGTCTCAGTTGGTCACTGCGTGGGTGGCTAGGAGTATGGGAAAGGTTATATGAATCGTGATATGAATGCATATGTGTTATTGATTTAATGTGTGTTTGAATATGCATTTAATATGATCATTGGGAAAGTTGTGTGAATACATGTGCTTTGTGACTCGTAATAGGTTATAGTATGATAGAATCGTTCACGTAGAATGTGATAACATGTGATTGATGGATAAATTGACTCATGTGAGTAGTATATCATAGATATGATTAGTGTGTGTTGATATGAGGGACGGTAGTCCCGAATCTTGGCATTTAGGTATCATTTGTGTGTTTGAGCTTGCTAGTGTCGTATTAAAGTATAAATGATGATGGTCAGTGGTAGGATAGTTATGATTTTGAGAGTGATGTACCAAAAAATAGTGAGTGTGAGGCCAGACCCAATCGAGTAGAGTAGTACTTGAGCGAGTTGACCAGTTACTCGACCGAGTGGATGAGTCATTCGACCGAGGGAACGGATCACTCGAACGAGTGGGCAAATTTAAGAAACTGGAAAACTTATGAAAGCTTTCCACTCGATCGAGTAACCAGTCACTAGACCGAGTGGAGTTGTACTCGACTGAGTGCCCTAAGTGCTCGGCCGAGTGGGCCTGTTGAGCTGAGAAATTCGTGTAAAATTTGCTTTTTATACCTAATCTTTCCATTTCTATCTTGAACCTCGTAACTTCGACATCGATTTACCTAAAAATAATTCAAAGCTTTCATAATTTTTTGTTGTTTGAATTACACTTTGCTACTCCACTTTTCCGTATCTGTCTTCTCAAATTTCGACCATGTAGTTGAGTCATCTTCTTCATTTTTGCAATTTGAAATGGTTTTATATCTACACATGTTTATCCAAATTTTATCAAATAATTCCATGACTTGTTCAGTTTCATAGTAATAGTTGATTTTATAAATCATTAGAGTGGTCAAAAATCAGATATTTACGATAATTATTTTTTTCTCACCATGGATGAGTTTGAAAACTTGTGTTTGGAGTCGATAACCAGAATTGTTTGTTTGTTGTTGGGTCATGTTGAACAAGAAAGGGCTTAACGCTTGTGTTAATGTCGGATTTTGTTTTGTATATGAAAATTCTATCCTAAAAGTTTACCTTAATCTTTAATTTTCGTAGTTGGAACTAGTTTTTAATCATCTTATAAAGACTACTATCATCCCTAGTAGTGTGGTACATTGTCTTAAAAATGAAGATTTCGTTGCAGATTTTAGCCTAAAATTTTGAAGCCAGTGAGGAATATGAACGTTTTTTATTTTACCCAAATATGGTTTAATAGTATTGTAAATTTATAATATTATTTTTGAAATTTTGTAATAAAAAGGTCTGAATCAAAAATTTTCCGTTTTGAAGGTTGACAAATATTCCGAAAATGTTGTGAAAAGTATACATAGGCTTTGATTTTAAGCACGTGACGTACTTCATTTACACCTTATTGATCTAATCGTGGATTACAACGTTATGTGAAGTCATACATAAGAAGTTTTTCCATCTTAAAAATGTATTTTCGAAAAAGAATGGTATGCCTACCCGAATGTTGACTTCTCTAAGTTATGTTTTGTACCAATCAAGTAGTAATATTTTGAACTTGACCTATAGTGACATGTACCATCCTATGATGGATTACTCCGTATTAAGGTTTTCGAGAAATTTGAAACAAATGAACTTTATGTTAAAGTTTAATATATCATTTCGCATTTGAGTCAAGTTTGAGTAAAATTTCATTAGAGTTTAGTTTTGAAGTTGCATCATTTTCCAAAACTCATCATATTTCAAGTGTGCTATTAGGACAACTCTTTTTGTGTTGTCGACCATTGATTTCCTACCCCCTCCATGTTATTTGATTCCCTATCCTTTCCATATCCGTTCTGGCTTGTTTTAATTCCAATCATCCTTATCTGTTGAGTTAACCCGAGATATTCGGGCATAGAGTTGTGTGTGAGCCCAAAAGAGTGTTTTCTCACCCTAGCCTTAGGCATATGTTCCGACAAGACTAGTGATTTTGGACATAGTCATCAAGTTTAAGAATTTGGGAACCACTAGGACGGTAATTGGCCCATGTGATGTTTTGAGTATGGCAAATGAAAGATACTTAGCAGTTGCCACAACACATAGGTAGTGAACGCAATTTCAGAAGCGGTATTGTGGCGTAGTTAGAGGCACTTTCTTTCCAATTCGCTGAGATGAAGACTACCCAATCTTTGGGTAATAAAGAGGTAGTCCATGCTATTAGTCAACAGGAGGAGTCTTGTGAGCGATGTGGTATGGATGGTCATAGTGCAGCTGAGTGTTTGAGCACATTAGAGCAAGTTAATGCCTATCAGGCTTTCAGGGCAAGGTACACCTTTCTCTAATTTTTACAATGAAAGAACGAAGGAGCATCCTTTCCTTCAATGGTCTAGTCAGGATGTGAAAAATCCACAGCCGCAACAACCACAGAAAAATCGATATATTGTTCCTCAAAACCGTGGTAATCAAGCACAAAGAGGATATTAGGGGCAAAATCAAGGAGGTCAGCAGTTCAATAATCAATATCAACAACCTCCTCAACAAGCTCCAAATAATGAGATGGCAGAGTTGAAAGCTCTCTTGCAATAAACTTTGTCAATACAAAAAAAGTAGATGACTCAAATTTATGAGTTGCTTACCCATAATAAGATATTGGATACCCAAGTGGCTCAGATGGCGGTTCATAATTCTTCAAAATAGCCCGAAAATCTTCCTCCTCAAGGTAAGCAAGCTCATGAGCAAGCTAATGACATTCAATTGAGGAGTGGTACCACATATTCAAATCCGAAATTGCAAAGTAATGAAAAAGAATTACCCATTAATGAAGATGAGGTACCCTATATGCATCCTAAGGGATTGGGTAATTTGGAGCTAAGTGATGATGAAAAAGAAGTTGACGAAACTGAAACACGAGATGAGAATAAAAGCGAGAAAAGCAAAAAAGACGGAATTGCTAAGGATCCTCGATCGAGTAGTCATAGGTTCGATCGAGGAAACTCTATGCTCGATCGAGTGATACCCAGGCTCGATCGAGGCACCCCTTCAGTCGATGATGGTGTTTCAAAAATTGTTTCTAAAGCAAAGGAAGCCGAGCCAATAACTATTGCACTACCTTTTCCGCATCGTCAACAAAAATATAAGCTGGACAAGCAGTTTGGAAGGTTCATGGAGGTAGTAAATAACCTGCAAGTGAGTGTTCCTTTTACTGAGTTGATCACTCAAGTGCCAGCTTATGCGAAGTTTATGAAAGAGATATTGACAAGAAATAGGTCCTTTGATGAAGTGGAGACAATTGCTTTTACTCAAAAGTGCAGCGCCGTGTTATAAGCTAATTCAACACCTAAGCTTAAAGATCCAGGGAGTTTTTCTATTCCTTGTCATATCGGTCATCTTGCTATTAGTATAGCTCTTTCTGATAAAGGATCTACCGTCAGTGTCATTATGCCTTACTCTATTTGTAAGAAGTTAAATAGGGGTCAAATGACTGTTACTAATATGACTCTGCAGATGGCTGGCCAATCTATTAAGAACCCATTGGGTGTGTTGGAGGATGTTCCAGTTAGAGTTGAAAAATTCTTCATTCCTATTGATTTTGTTGTCTTAGATATGGCTGAGGACAACCAAATTCCTATCATCTTGGGTAAACCATTCCTTCACATAGCGGGGGCGGTTATAGATGTTAGGGGAGGGAGACTGACTTTAGATATGGGGGATGATACTATTGTTTTCAACTTATAAAAAGTTTTGAAACATCCCATGATAGAAGAAACTTGTCATAGTATTGATATTGTTGATTTTACTATTGATGAGTGTCTTGCTTTGTGTTTAAATAGGGATCCTCTAGAGATTGCCCTTGTTTCTGATTCAGCTGCTGAGATGGGGTCATGAAGTCAAGAATTTGATGAGATTAAGAAGTTGCTAAATAGAGAGGAATGCCCAAAGCAAAAGGTATACAGCTTAGGTAGCCCATCTAAGGTTATCGAGGTAAAGAAACCTGAACTTAAACCCCTTCCCTCTCATCTTAAGTATGAATTTTTGGATGACTGTGAAATGAACCCATTAATTGTCAATGTTAACCTATCTGAAGGCCAACTTTCTGCTTTGTTGACCGTTTTAAAAACTCATAAAAAGGCCATTGGGTATAGCATTGATGATTTACAAGGTATTAGTCCTGACTTTTGTATGCATCGTATTTACTTGCAAGAAGGACACAAGCCTAGTGCACAAGGTTAGAGACGACTAAATCCTCCAATGTTGGAGGTGGTAAGAAAAGAGGTACAGAAATTACTTGATGCTGGCATTATTTACTCTATATCTGACTCTAAGTGGGTCAGTCTTGTCCAAGTTTTACCTAGAAAAGGAGGTACTACAGTAGTTAAGAATGATAAGAATGAATTAATTGCTACTAGACTTGTTACAGGATGGAGAATATGTATTGATTATAGGAAGTTGAACATAACTACTAAGAAAGACCACTTCCCACTTGTAACACCCCCTCATACCAAGGTACCTTACCAGGACTACCCCAGCATGAAAGGTTGTTACCATCTCGGTTGCCCGAGGTTAGTATATATCAAAAGCAACAGTCCAAACACATTTATTAATGTACGATAGTTATAAAAGTTACATAGTCTCCAAAATCTAATAAACGAATTATCCAAATGGCAACAACTACCAAAACAATAACTAAGGCTCGTGGTGGTGTCATCTAATCCAGCGTGGTGACTCTCCCATAACTGCCCCAAGCTCAATAAATGTATCACCTGTCACAATCTGCTCACCATCCCCGAATGGATCACCGCAGGTTTTACAAAACAACAACACGGGGTCAGTACTACTCAATCAATATAAGACAGCAAACAATACAACCAGCTGATCATCGATTTCACACACAGTAACCGACTACACACCGAAGTGTGTAGCCCTGCCAGATTACCCATCGCAACAGGTAATCCTCGCCACCAATGGGTGACCAGCCCCATCCCCACACCTAGTCCGGCTCATCAACGAGCGACTAACAATCCCTGTCCCTTAATGTGCACATCCCCTCCCGGGACGGGTCCACGGAGGGCGAACTAGGGTGTGAAGCCACTCCCGCAAGTGACTCCACCACAATCACACAACACCACCAGCATCTCAGTTGTCACAACACCACTACCGTCATAACACAACCACATCACCACCGTCACCACATCACCCATACTCCGATGATCGCCAGATAATAACAATTACAACACAAGCACGAGTCTTAAATCAATTAACGATGGAATCGAGTAGGGAAACCCTACCTTTTCGCAATCCGCTTACGCTGCAATCAACCATACAAATGCATAACAATTACCACATCGTCACCTACAACAACAATCATATAGTTCCAATCACTAACTGCAAAACCCCATTTCCCCCAATTCATGAACAAAGACAAACCCTATAATTAATCATCAACAACATAGGGATAAAGACTTACCGGCGAAAGAAACAAAGGATGAATGCACTTGCTATGATCACACACACACACACACACACAAGGGGAGATTTGGAGAGGATTAGAGCGTCGTTTGAGTGATTAGGTTTTATGAAATGTAATAGAAAACTGTTTTGCGTTTATAAATAACTCCAATCCTTTCTAAATCAATCGCGGAAAATATAACTCGTCGGATCAGGATACTCGGTCGAGTAAAGTGTATACTCGTGCCGAGTATCCTCTACTCGGTCGAGTATTCACCATACTCGGCCGAGTATTCCTCGGCAAAACCCAAACAAACTACACTCTTGGCACTACTCGGCCGAGTAAGCTTTACTCGGTCGAGTACTTAGCTTATAAAATCCGTAGTATTACAGTCTTCCCCCCTTAAAAATAACTTCGTCCCCGAAGTTCCAACCCAACCTATAAAACATGCACACTTAACACTAACTCCACAAACCACTCTTTCTTCCACAACATGGCTCACGATATCGTCTCAACTATAGCATAGGCTCCCAATACTGACTCCATAACATTACCAAATAACCACAATATAATGTTGCCAACCTTGTCTCACTTCCATAACACTCAATAGCACTCAATCCACAAAAGAAGATCAATCATCAAAACGGAATGTTACATTCTACCATCCTTAAAACGAACTTCGTCCTCTAAGTTTACTCAAACACATAAACATCATCTTCCAACTGTCAAAACTATCGGACTCATAATCATTATCATTCAACTGTCAACACTGTTGAAATATTCTCTCATTGCTAAACATCGAACTGCTACAAGCACGGTCATGACCTTTAATCAAAACAAATATCCGACCTTTATGCTACACCAACACTCTACTTCCAATTATACTACCATATGCACAACCATCAAAATCTCTTTTATCGCATCCTACTCCCCTTAAGATAAATGTTACGTCCTCGTAACTCACTAATACTAAATCCTAGCTATATTTTCTCATTATCCCCATCACCACCGCATGTCAAAGATAACCACTCATAATCTGAACTGTCGCCATGCATATATCTTAGGCTCTCTTACTTAAACAACTCTCATCCTTCAATTCACTCGTCACACCCCCTAACCTATACCTCAAAATCCTTAACTTAACCCAAAACTTCAACTCTTCCACATTACCGCAACATGACACACCTCTCTATATAAACTATATAAAACTCATATCACCAAAAGCATAACTCACACTCCACACTTGTTACGTACACTCACACTAGATCCTCAAGTTCTTTTCTTTCATTACCGCAAAACTCATACATAACTTAACATGACACCAATTCTCAATATCCTGCACTCACTATTTCGACAAAAGATTATGAACCACTTGCCGCTTTCAGGTCATTACAACACATATTCCACGAATCGCTTGCCATGACTATGACTACCGATGCCTCATCTTAAAACAAGATCAAAATTACTGTAACAACTTCTCACAACTGTGTCCCATCAACAGAATATCACTATACCATGACAACAACGAAACCATATACAACTCTCTTTCATATCATACTCTACCCTCATTCCCAAACTGAAACTGGTAAGAAACATCAACAAACAAAACAACAGTCTACATGTTCAACCAAAACTCACAAGGAACAGCAGCAAACAAAACAACAATCTATGTTTAACTGGTATGCACTTTCGAAAACTCGTATCATAATCATCTCACCTACTCCACCACAACCGGTGACGGCATCGCAACACTGCCACCAACAGCCGCACCGCAGCGCGAAAATGCCCGCATCACAACACGAAGTATCGTGCCCGGATCACCACCCGAGGCACAACAACCACATCGATAAACATCACGCCCACATATAATTCCCACAAACACTGACTCAGTATAACTCTTCGGACAAGAAAACTTACTCAAAACTGTGGGAAATAATCTGTATACTTCCCTTATTATTAAAGGACTATAACGAATTTAATGATGACGATAACTAGTCATAAATTAAAATACATAAACAAAAGTATATAGGAATTAGAAATAACCTTCAGTCCTAGCAAATACGGCCTAAGAACAATATCAAAATAGATATTCTCCTATCAGTTGCACCCAAGATGATATGAGATATGCCCTTTGATTATGCTAGAAATCGATCCAAAATTTTCTGTAAAATTTTAGGGTTTTGTGTTTTTTTCCTGATGAGAGGGAGAGATTAGGTTAGAAGAGAATTAGGGTAGAATAATGATCTCCCTTTTTCTCTTATGGTAACCGAAATATGGGAGTGAATTAGGGAGATATAATCTTCCCTAATTTCGGCCCATATAACCGAAATAAGGAGTGTTATTTCCTTATTTTGGTTATTCCAAAAAATGTATAAAATGTGTTAAATTGTCATCTAGTGAGGATCGAACCCATGACCTCTTGGTTTGTGTACCCTCACTATTACCACTATGACACATTCAACTTGTTGATATTAAATATAACTGATTACATTTAATTAGGAATTAACAGATTAATTCGTCCAAGCTAACATTACATACATTTAATTAAATATAACTTATTATATTTAATTTACGAATTCACAGTTAATTCGTCTCAACTAATATTATTTAATCTTCATTAAATAATTGTCTCATCAACACATTGACTAACTGTTTAGTCATATTAGGCATCAATGTGATCATATTTCTATAACCACATCTCTCAAACACATCCTATAGGTGTGACCTTTAGGGACCAGTTGATCACCGCCATCTGTATGATAATAACGTCAAACTTTCTAGCAAGCCAACCGTTATTAGGTAAACGTTAATCAACTGATTAAATATATGAAGTATACCATTGTGAACCTGTAAGAGATTTACAAATGTTATCACACTAATTTGTGGAGGACACAAGCTCCAACAAACTCCCACTTGTCCTCACAAGTGTATGTGCGATAACCGATTCTCATATCCTAAAATTTCTCCCACTCAATTTAAAACAATTTGCAAATCCGTATTCACAATGGTCGTATTTTACAAGCGATCAATATCAAGAGTGGTTTCCCCGACTAGAGAGTAACTTAACTGATAAACGAATCAACATTCGAGCATGGCCATGCATTTCAGTTACAACTCCTCGAGTGGCCCTGAGAAATAACTATACCTGATAAGGGTTGGATATTTTCCTCAACTCGAATCCTGCAGATGTAAGCACAGTATGAAATGACCCAGAAAAAATCTACTTAGCCTCCAATTACGGCAGACCGTGAGAAAGAAACCAAAGTCACCCAAAAACTGCCTTAATCTCAAGAGACAGTCGATAGTCAAAAGAATCGACTCTAGGAACACAATGGATGTCCTATCCACGACCTGGCACCGAATGTTTTTAAACATTTCGGACTCCATTACGTTGTCACAAAAAGTTGTCCTGCGAGGTATCGTTATAATCTCGCATCTGTGATCGATCAGTCAACCGTTTGACTTATGGCTAGTTGAACCCACCATCAATCGACTGCACAATATAATAGCCGGAGTTATCAGCTCACATTGGCGATTACGGACCAAAACAAATATAATGTAATTCAGTTCACTTTGTGGCGTTCAATGTTGTCAGTACAATCCACATGAAAAACAAAATATTATAATAAAACGATGAAGTTATAAATAGTATATGAAAAAGATAATGTATCAAATCTATAATCAAGTACTACAACTCAGGAACACGTTTAATTCCCATGGAAATGACGTGCCCTACATGCTTATCATAATTCGACGATTCAGTAGTAGAATCTGCTACAACACACTAAGAGTGAAGACGAACCGGACTGAGATCCGTTTGGAAGCTAGCATCTGCGTAACCGGTTGCCCATAGCTTAGTATCTCCTCCATAAGTCAATACCCAATCCTTAGTCCTCCGTAGGTACCTGGATTCTTTTGGTACCGACTCGTCATACTGAATGCATGTGCCACGTCTGGACGTGTGTATATCATGGCATACATGATTGATCCTATAGCTGATGCATAAGGAACACGATTCATGCGTTCAACCCCTTCAGGCGTCGTGGGTGACATGAGACTTGCTCAACTGCATCCCACACGTCATTGGAAGGTTCCCCTTCTTGGAGTTGGTCATGCTGAACTTCTCAAGAATCTTGTCCAAATAAGACTCCTGACTAAGTGATAACGTCCGTCGTGATCTATCTCGGTAGATACGGATTCCCAAAATGCGCTGTGCCTCACCCAGATCTTTCATCTGGAAATGGTTCTTCAACCATCCTTTAACCGAAGATAAGAGAAGAATGTCAATCCCAATCAAGAGTATGTCATCGACATACAATATCAATAATACAATATTGCTCCCACTCGACTTGATATATAAGCATGGTTCTTCGACCGATCGAGTGAAACCATACTCTTTTATCACCTGGTCGAAACGATGATTCCAACTCCGAGAAGCTTGCTTAAGTCCATAAATGGAACGCTTAAACTTGCATACTTTCTTAGGATGCTCAGGATATATGAAACCTTCGGGTTGCACCATGTACAACTCTTCCTCCAAATAACCGTTTAAGAAGGCGGTTTTCACATCCATTTGCCAAATTTCATAATCATGAAATGCGGCAATCGCTAAGATTATCCGAATGGAACGTAGCATGACTACAGGTGCAAAAATCTCATCATAAATCAATCCGTGCACTTGAGTGAAACCTTTTGTCACAAGTCGTGCCTTAGAGATATCTGGTTGCGCGTCTACAAAACGCTTTATTTTGTAAAGCCATTTGCACTGTAGAGGTTTTACCTTATTAGGTAAATAACCTAGATCCCATACGTTATTCTCATACATGGAGTCCATCTCGGGTTGCATGGCTTCAAGCCATAGCTTTGAGTCGGAATAGGCCATAGCACCTTTATAGGTTGCGGGTTCATTACTTTCAAGAAGTAAAACGTCATTCTCCTCGACCATACCAATGTATCTGTCCGGAGGATGAGAGTCTCTACCTGACCTCCTAGGTTCCTCAGGAATATTAACCGTATCATCAGTTGGAGGTACAGCTTCCTCCATCTGTTCCTCGGTTGTTGGTTTTGGAATCTCCGACAGCTCGAAGGTTCTATTACTCGTCTTGTTCTCGAGAAATTCTTTCTCTAAGAACGTCGCACTAGCCGCAACAAAAACTCGATGTTCGGTAGGCGAATAGAAGTAATGACCAAATGTTCCTTTTGGATAACCTATAAAGTATGTCTTGACCGATCGCGGGCCAAGCTTAACCTCGTGTCTCCACTTGACATAAGCCTCGCAGCCCCAAACCCGAATAAAGGACAAGTTAGGGACCGTTCCCTTCCACATTTCATATGGAGTCTTGTCGACAGCTTTAGACGGACTTCGGTTAAGTATAAGAGCGGCTGACAAAAGAGCATAACTCCATAATGAATCATGCACTACCGTGTGACTCATCATGGATCGAACCATATCAAGTAAGGTTCGATTTCTCCGTTCGGACACACCATTCAATTGAGGTGTTCCAGGTGGAGTTAAGCGCAAAACAATTCCACGATCTTTCGGTGTTGATCAAACTCATTTGAAAGATATTCGCCACCCCGATCCGAACGGAGTGCTTTAATCTTTCTACCCGGTTGGTTTGCACCCTATTCGGTATTCCTTGAATTTCCCAAAGGACTCACTTTTATGCTTCATTAAGTAGACATATCCGTATCTACTCAAATCGTCCGTGAAAGTGATAAAATATCTATAGCTATCTCTAGCGGTAATTGACATAGGTCCACATACGTCCGTATGTATGAGTCTTAATAGGTCACTAGCGCGCATTCCAACACCTTTGAAGGAAATTCGAGTCATCTTGCCAATGAGACATGATTCACACGTGCCATATGTAGAAAAATCGAATGGGGGAATAGTCCCATTATCGACGAGTTTCTTCACGCGTTTCTCATTTATGTGTCCCATTCGACAATGCCATAGATAGGTTTGATCTTTGTCACCAACCTTTAATTTCTTATTATTCATGTGTAATACTTCCGTGGTTTGATCTAAGATGTAAATTCCATTCATGGAAACTGCTTTGCCATAAATCATTTCATTAAAAGAGAAAATACAACTATTATCCTTTATTGAAGATGTAAAACCGTCTTTAGCAAGTACGGAAACAGAAATAATGTTCTTAGATAAACTGGGTACATAGTAACAATTATTTAAAAATAACTCAAAACCACTAGGGAGTTGGATTACATATGTTCCCTTCGAGGCAAAGAAGCAACTCGTGCTCCATTTCCGACTCGCAGTCCACATCACCTTTTTCGAGAGGTATGATGTTCTTTAGGCCCTGCAAATGATTACACAGATGAGAACCACAACCAGTATCAAGTACCCAAGTTCCGAAACTTGCATGGTTAATCTCAATCATATGAATATAAGATGACATACCAACAGAACGACGCGGCTGCCTTGATGTCCTCACGGTAGACGGGACAGTTCCTCCTCCAATGTCCAGTCTTGTGACAATGGTGGCACTCTATGTCACCGCCCTTGCTCTTTGCCTTGCCCTGTGAGCCACTAGTCTCACCAGGCGCACTCTTACCGTTTCCTGGCTTCTTAAACTTTGGCTTACCTACAGCTAGGTCGCCATGAGCCTTGCCCTTACCTTTACCCTTGTTGTAAATCGTGAGAACATCCTGCTTCATGCTCCCACTCAATTTCATATCCTTCTCGGTCTGTACGAGAAGGGAGTGTAGCTCATGAGGACACTTTTTCAAGTCATTCATGTAGTAGTTCGCCCTGAAAAGGGCAAAACCATCGTGAAGAGAATGAAGCATTCGGTCAATGACAATGCTCTCACTGATTTTACAATTCAGTGCCTCCAGCTTCTCGACATTCTCAATCATGTGAAGAATGTGTGGGCTAACCGGTTGGCCCTTCTGGAGTTTCGCATCAAAGAAGCGACAGGTATGCTCATATGTAATGATTCTCGGTGCCTTTGAGAACTCATTAGTGAGCGTGGTGAAAATCTTGTTAGCACCTTGGGCAATGAAGCGTCTCTGCAAATTGGTTTCCATTGCAAAGATGAGTACGTTCTTTATCGCACCCGCTTCCATAACGAAATCACTATAAGCGAGTGACTCGTTGGCTCCTGCATTTGGGCCTGGGTTGACCGGTATTGGCTCAGTTAAATACCGAGATTACCGTCGCAATGGCGGCATTCCGTAGTGCCGCCTCCCGATCCGCAAAGTTGGACCCATCATTCTTCGATCGCGTGGACGATTCATTTGGTCCATGAATACTTTTAGCCAGGATGAACGATCTAGTGTGGCACTAGGCATTGGGATTGCGTTATTTCCAGCCATTTGTTGTAACAGTATTATCGAAAATAATCGTGTTCTACACTGCGAAAGAAGAATAAAAATAATAAGCATGTGCATCGTTTTGATTTTAAGTCTAATGAACTAATGTCATAACGCGAAGACTCAAAACATTTATACAATTGACCTCCCTCAAGAATTATATAAATGATCCCAAGACTCAATTCTCTGTAAATTGATAAGCTAACCTTTTAGCCAATTCTACCGTTAGAATTCTTGGTCGATAAATTTCTGTAAATACTATCTTTAGTCCACCATAATCACGAGAAACTCTTCGGACTATGATGTTGAGGTAAACTAAGTCAACACAACTACTTACCCAACGTAGAAGGGGTCATATTAGGCCTACCGACAAAGAAGGGATTCATAGATGTTTGCCCTTATAAAGACTAATCTCAATTTCCGTTTTAGAGGAAGATCCCATCAACTTTATTTTAATTCATTTTAAGTGAACTATAATCTAGCATGCGAGAATGAATAAACTAAGGTGATGGCTTAAAGACCGTGACATCTGCATGTCCATGAAAACTAACATACAACCTATATGAGTCAATTTTCATGAATTTTAGTAGTAGGTGGTTTGGTTTTAGGCGGAATATGATGCATAAAACTAACATGTGAATGAAAAGCAATAAGAATGAAAACGTAAAAACAGTAAAAGTCCTAGTATGGCCTATCCTATCAAAATGAACAATAAATACAAGTTTGGAATCCATCCTTGGACCCGAGAAGCTTGTCTTGATGTTCCATCTTGATCCATGTAGCGGGAGTGAGCTCCAATCTCCATCTTTAGTCTTCTTTGAAATTACAATAAATAAAATTACATAATTGACCTATTTATTACATTCTAATTTCAAAACCCAAAACTAAAATAAAGGAGATTCGAGATCTCATAATTACATAAAAATCATGTTTCCTTCATTACGAAAACATAATTTGACTAAGGCCACACTAAGTATTACAAATTACAACCGACTGCAAAATTAAATACGTAAATAAAATTCATTCATTCGATTCATTCAACAAAATTAAAAAGCATCAACTAAATAAATTAAACATACATGACACAATTCCTTAATTATGTTGATTAATTTATCCAAACCACCTATTTAAATTAAATTAAGTGACAATTCCGCAATTAATCACATTAATTTCATTCTTAATCCATATTAAACTTGTAATATGAATTCTATCCGTCAAAATTTTAAACTGCTTTAAAAACTCGGTATCTTTAAATTGTGAACCGATTCACAATAACTAATTGGCCAAAAAAAAAAAAGACAAAATCCAATTTTTATATGGTCTCGGCTGAAAAAAAAAAAAAAAAAAAAAAAAAAAAAAAACAACAAAAATCCAGCCGAAAACCCTAAAATTTTTTTCCGAAAAACCCATTGTTTACATACTAATTTACGAAAATCATCAAAATCAAAATTCGTGGCCTTTGCTCTGATACCACTTGTGGGAAATAATCTGTATACTTCCCTTATTATAACGAATTTAATGATGACGATAACTAGTCATAAATTAAAATACATAAACAAAAGTATATAGGAATTAGAAATAACCTTCAGTCCTAGCAAATACGGCCTAAGAACAATATCAAAATAGATATTCTCCTATCAGTTGCACCCAAGATGATATGAGATATGCCCTTTGATTATGCTAGAAATCGATCCAAAATTTTCTGTAAAATTTTAGGGTTTTGTGTTTTTTTCCTGATGAGAGGGAGAGATTAGGTTAGAAGAGAATTAAGGTAGAATAATGATCTCCCTTTTTCTCTTATGGTAACCGAAATATGGGAGTGAATTAGGGAGATATAATCTTCCCTAATTTCGGCCCATATAACCGAAATAAGGAGTGTTATTTCCTTATTTTGGTTATTCCAAAAAATGTATAAAATGTGTTAAATTGTCATCTAGTAAGGATCGAACCCATGACCTCTTGGTTTGTGTACCCTCAATATTACCACTATGACATATTCAACTTGTTGATATTAAATATAACTGATTACATTTAATTACGAATTAACAGATTAATTCGTCCAAGCTAACATTACATACATTTAATTAAATATAACTTATTATATTTAATTTACGAATTCACAGTTAATTCGTCTCAACTAATATTATTTAATCTTCATTAAATAATTATCTCATCAACACATTGACTAACTGTTTAGTCATATTAGGCATCAATGTGATCATATTTCTATAACCACATCTCTCAAACACATCCTATAGGTGTGACCTTTAGGGACCAGTTGATCACCGCCATCTGTATGATAATAACGTCAAACTTTCTAGCAAGCCAACCGTTATTAGGTAAACGTTAATCAACTGATTAAATATACGAAGTATACCCTTGTGAACCTGTAAGAGATTTACAAATGTTATCACACTAATTTGTGGAGGGCACAAGCTCCAACAAAAACTGCTTTACTCGACCATAACACAACATTTTATACGGAATAAACATACAGGAATCTCATGCCTATCATCCATACCTTTTCACGAAATAAACATATATCATCAATACACATACGATTTTAACTATCCATGCCAGATGAATCAAATTATTACCTTTTGAACCTTATTCCATTAGATTGTCGTACCCAACATATATCACAAACACTCATATAACAACTTTATGACTATCACACCATACAGCTTCTCGTGAGGTCAGAACCTCACACAAACATTTATACACATCATAGACCCATAATCACATCCAACTAGTCAATCCTGATCACGTAAGTTACCACCTGTTAAAATTTACCTCTCACCCGAGCTTAACTCGTACAGCCCTCATAACATATTCTCCCATTCGCATAACCATCACCCCCGCCAAATGTAACCATGCCATTAATACTCAACTACTAACAACCGCCTCATATAACCACATCTTATACTCTCTCACAACCATACATATCTATCTGGTCTCTACAAAATCAACCTCATTAGAACAACTAGCTTCCCTAAAGTAACATCATCCTCAACCACTAGTGACAATATTATGGCACCAACATCCTTCATGTGACTACTCTCTTACTATCACTTCTTAATATCACAATCCGTTTTCTCTTACCTCAACATTATTCCCAATTCTATCCTTTATCATATCGTTACCTAACTCTCCACCAAAATCTCAGATCGTGCAAACACTCTACAAGCTCCTTATTCCCTTAATACCTCGAAACCCACGGCTAACATGTCGTCCTGCTCTCCTATATAACCATCAACTCACACCCTCTAGTGAGGCTATCGTACATTTCCATAATTTCCTACCTTCATGCTCCTTAACTCCGGTCAACTTTCTCTCGACTTACTTCAATCCCTCTTTCCCCCTTTTTACTCAATAATACCAATTAATAATTCATCTCCTTTCTCTTTCTTCCTAACTTTTAGTAATCTGTTTATTTTCCCATAACTCCACAACTCTAATTCCATTAATTCCTATCAATATCTTATCATTTTTCTTATCATTTATCCTCTCTCATCTTGTTTCTCACTCACCCTTGTCACCATCAACTCCACACACTAACAGTTACTCTTCAATTAGTCGTATCTCCCTTTCGTATCTCTAGAAAACCAAAAAAATTCATCTCATACCGTTAAATCGCCCAAAGAATTACACACTAGGCTCACCTCTTGATATTCCAAATTCTCAAACTTGGTCACTATCTACAAATCCACGTCGCGACATAACTCTATCTGAGTTCACTATATACCCCTCTTCTCCATCCCTCTAAAGCAACCTTTCATTACATATATCCTTAAGCAACACAATGCTAACCGTCTCCCTCCATAAGTCCTTACACATCCCGAAATGTCACTATTCGTATCCCTCATCCCAATCTTTCATTCTCACGTTTCTTTAAACTTACATTACTTTTGCCCATATATACTTACTTTTATATTACTCAACACACGACTATATCACTCACCATATCTCACAAAACATGCTATTTACCTAGACTAGCTCATCATTCTTCCCTTTCCCTTTTTCCACTATTTCTCACAACCACATCAACATATGTCTTCCTTATCCAACACTTATCTCTCATAACCCGGCATTCTCCCTATCATAACATTTGGTAACTTACGTATCATGACCGTCGCATATAAAAGAATACTTTAAGACCCAAAACATACATGTATACATACCTTACGACTCAAAACAACCGTAAGAACATAACTACCGACTCAAATTGACCGCCCATCGAAGTACTCGATCGAGTACATGGCATACTGTCGAGTATAGGGTACTCGGTCGAGTAACTATATTACTCGGTCGAGTTTGCGACTCCAGAAGCAAACTCAACTGTCACAGAAGGATTACTCGGTCGAGTATTAGGAATACTCGGCCGAGTAGACCTTACTCGGTCGAGTATGAGACTACTCGGCCGAGTTCACGACTCCAGACGCTAAACAGTATTATCACAGAGATATTACTCGGCCGAATATGGAATACTCGGTCGAGTATAAAAGATACTCGGCCGAGTAGGGACTACTTGGTCGAGTATCGGCACAGTTCTCAGCACCGTCCAGTTTTCGTAAAATAGTCATATCTCACTCGTTACTTGGTCATTTTGGGCGTGTGACCTATCGTTAGAATCGTAAGAGGACAAGCTATCACCTCAACCTGGAATAACAGCAATATCAGTTCCAGAACTCGACTTATTACAGTTTTAAGACAACCCTTCCAAAATCGGTTTGTATACGAATCAAAATTTCTTATCAAAACAACTTAAACATGCATAAAACAAACAATAACGATCCAATACTTCTAAAAACCAGTACATAGTTGAACATTTATCATATTCACATTAAAATTAAACACGACATTTACATATACAGACGCATGACCTTAATCACATGCTTCTACTAACAATCAAGCATTAAAATCATCATGTTCATATGCACATGTACCACTACCATACTTCATGCTCAACATTGTATTAAACAGATAACATGATCACATTCTTCATACTCAATATCAATCAGATACAAATTCACAATTCACTTTTCCTATTTTACCATGTTCCAACACTTAACATGCCAACATATTCCTTCCCAAAGTTTAACATGAACAATCCTCGATGCATCTTTCAACAACTATCACATTCCACTTCTTTCATCATTTCACCCAACCATGCACAAGATTCAAACTATAGATATCAAACTCTCATGACTCAAACATACAACAGTTTCCCCCCATGTGACCGGCTTGAGATCGTAAGGGCCTTAATGCGACTTCGGGACGTCTCCCAAGTCTTTGCGGCGGACTCAAACAACTCTCCCGGGTTCATTTTATTTAGACTCCCTAAGTTCATTGGGTTCATTTGTTTTAGGTGCCGGAATCGTCGGCTCTGATACCACTTTGTAACACCCCCTCATACCAAGGTACCTTACCAGGACTACCCCAGCATGAAAGGTTGTTACCATCTCGGTTGCCCGGGGTTAGTATATATCAAAAGCAACAGTCCAAACACATTTATTAATGTACGATAGTTATAAAAGTTACATAGTCTCCAAAATCTAATAAACGAATTATCCAAATGGCAACAACTACCAAAACAATAACTAAGGCTCGTGGTGGTGTCATCTAATCCAGCGTGGTGACTCTCCCATAACTGCCCCAAGCTCAATAAATGTATCACCTGTGTGTCAATCGCTCACCATCCCCGAATGGATCACCGCGGGTTTTACAAAACAACAACACAGGGTCAAGTACTACTCAATCAATATAAGACAGAGCAAACAATACAACCAGTGATCATCGATTTCACACACAGTAACCGACTACACACCGAAGTGTGTAGCCCTGCCAGATTACCCATCGCAACAGGTAATCCTCACCGCCAGTGGGTGACCGCAGCCCATCCCCACCTAGTCCAGCTCATCAACGAGCGACTAACAATCCCTGTCCCTTAATGTGCACATCCCCTCCCGTGACGGGTTCCACGGAGGGCGAACTAGGGTGTGAAGCCACTCCCACAAGTGACTCCACCACAATCACACAACACCACAACATCTAAGCTGTCACAACACCACTACCGTCACAACACAACCACATCACCACCGTCACCACATCACCCATACTCCGATGATCAGCAGATAGTAACAATTACAACACAAGAACAGTCTTAAATCAATTAACAGTAACTAAGTAGGGAAACCCTACCTTTTCGCAATCCGCTTACGCTGCAATCAACCATACAAATGCATAATAATTACCACATCGTCACCTACAACAACAATCATATAGTTCCAATCACTAACTGCAAAACCCCATTTCCCCCAATTCATGAACAAAGACAAACCCTATAATTAATCAGCAACAACATAGGGATAAAGACTTACCGGCGAAAGAAACAAAGGATGAATGCACTTGCTATGATCACACTCACACACACACATAAGGGGAGATTTGGAGAGGATTAGAGCGTCGTTTGAGTGATTAGGTTTTATGAAATGTAATAGAAAACTGTTTTGCGTTTATAAATAACTCCAATCCTTTCTAAATCAATCGCGGAAAATATAACTCGTCAGACCGGATACTCGGTCGAGTAAAGTGTATACTCGGCCGAGTATCCTCTACTCGGTCGAGTATTCACCATACTCGGCCGAGTATTCCTCGGCATAACCCAAACAAACTACACTCTTGGCACTACTCGGCCGAGTAAGCTTTACTCGGTCGAGTACTTAGCTTATAAAATCCGTAGAATTACACCACTTCCTTATATTGATCAGATGTTGGAAAGACGAGCTTGTCATAGTTATTTCTGTTACCTAGATGGCTACTCCGGTTTCTTTCAGATACCCATTCATCCTGACGATCAGGAAAAGACTACTTTCACATGTTCATATGGTGTATTTTCTTACAGGAGGATGCCTTTTGGTTTATGTAATGCCCCAGATACCTATCAGCGTTGTATGATGGCCATATTTTTTAATTACATAGAGTCTATTATGGAAGTCTTTATGCATAATTTCAGTGTTTATGGTATTGACTTTGATGTTTGTTTGAGAAACTTGACTAAGGTTTTGCAGCGCTGTGAGGAGAGCAATCTTGTGCTCAACTGGGAGAAGTGTCACTTCATGGTTACTGAAGGGGAAATACTTGGTCATTTGGTGTTAGGTAAAGGTATCCAAGTGGATAAATCTAAGGTTGAGGTAATTGAGCAACTCCCGTACCCGGTTAATGTTAAGAGTGTACGGAGTTTTCTTGGTCATATAGGATTCTATCGTCGCTTTATTAAGGATTTTTCAAAAATTGCTCAACCTCTAACCCAGCTGCTTCATAAGGATACACCTTTTGTGTTTACTGATGAATGTGTTAAGTCTTTTGACAGGACCAAGCTCTTATCTCAGATCCTATAATCCGATCTCCAGATTGGAGTCTACCTTTTGAGATTATGTGTGATGCTAGTGATTATGCAGTTGGAGCTGTGTTGGGGCAAAGAAAAGATAAATTGTTGCATGCTATTTACTATGCAAGTAAGACTCTTGATGATGCGCACATCAACTGTGCTACTATGGAGAAGGAGCTTCTTGCAGTTGTCTATGCTTTAGACAAATTTAGAGCTTATCTTGTCGGCTCTAAAGTTATTGTTCATACTGACCATGCAGCATTAAAGTATCTTTTAACTAAGAAGGAAGCTAAACCACGACTTACTATATGGATTTTATTATTGCAAGAATTTGATTTAAAAATTCGTTATAAGTCGGGTGCTGAGAATCATTTGTCTCGTTTGAGATTTGTAGGAAGAGAAACTTTGCCTATTGATGATTCTTTTCTAGATAACCATCTTCTAGCTATTACTAGGGGTACTCCGTGGGTTTTAGACTATGCCAATTACTTGGTTGGAGGTATTCTTCCTCCTGACTTGTCTTATAACCAGAAGAAGAGATTCATGCGTGATGTGAAGCGGTATTTCTGGGATGATCCATACTTGTTCCGGGAGTGCGCAGACTGTATTTATAGACCGTGTATTCCAGAAGGTGAGGTACATGCCATTCTCTCTCACTGTCACTCTTCTTCTTATGGTGGTCATCATGGTCCATCTAGGACTTTTGCTAAGGTAATACAATCAGGTTTCTTTTGGCAAACTACCTTGAAAGATGTTACTACTTTTATCCGTTCTTGTGATGCATGTCAAAGAACATGTAATATTTCGCAAAGGCACAAGATGCCTAAAACTAGGATCTCAGAGGTAGAGATTTTTGATGTTTGGGGTAGTGACTACCAAGGACCAGTCCCTACTTCTCATGGGAATCAATATATTTTAGTAGTTGTAGATTATGTTTCTAAATGGGTGGAGGCAATTGCCACCCCTACTTGTGATACTAAATCTGTTCTAAAGTTGTTTCAAAAAATCATCTTTCCACGGTTTATAGTGCCTCGCGCGGTGATTAGTGATGGAGGCAAGCATTTCAATGAACGTCATCTTAACTCTTTGTTGAAGAAATATGGCATTATACACCGCAGAGGATTGGCTTATCATCCTCAAACTAGTGGACAAGTGGAGGTTTGCAACAGAGAATTGAAACATATCTTGGAGAAGGTAGTGAGCAAGAATAGAAAAGACTGGAGTCGGAAGCTTGATGATACTTTATGGGATTACCGTACTGCATACAAGACCCCGATTGGAGCATCACCATATCATTTAATCTATGGCAAATCTTGCCATCTACCTGTGGAGCTTGAGTACGAGGCTATCTGGGCCATAAAAGAGCTAAATATGGATCCCTCACTGCCGGGTGAGAGAAGATTGATGCAGTTGAATGAGCTTCATGAGTTTCGACTGCATGCCTAAGATAGTGCTCAAGCATACAAGGAACGAACAAAGAAGTGGCATGACAAGCATATCTTGCAACGAGAATTCCATATTGGCGAAAAGGTATTGCTATTTAATTCTCGTTTGCGTTTGTTCCCAGATAAGCTAAGGAGTATATGGTCTGGACCGTTCACAGTTGCTGAGGTGAATAAATTTGGGTAAGTTACACTGTAAACTGACAAAGGTAAGCCATTTAAAGTGAATGAGCAACGTTTGAAAATCTACTATGAAGGTTCCCATGTTGGGGTGATAAAGGCCGTTGTCCTCTTCACCATTGATTCCTCTTACTGATTTGGTAATACGGTCGTGCAAAACCGCTTAAACCAGCGCTACCGAGAGGCAGCTCGGAGTTTGCAATATAATAATTTATAATTTAGGAATTTAGATTTCATTAATCGTATTTTAATTATGTTATTTCATATGTTTTGAGTGATGTGAGGGAGAGAGTTAGACGTATTTCAAAGTATTGTTACAGCTAAGACGGATTGCAAGATGGAAAGTTAACGTATTTGTGAGAAAAAGGACGGCCACAGGTACCTCGATCGAGTGCAAAGAGGCTCGATCGAGGAAATAGCATGCTCGATCGAGTGATAGTGAGGCTCGATCGAGGAACCAACTTAATGAATTAAAATACGCAATGTCGAGAGTTGGGGTTTTTGAAAACTGATGCCTCGATCGAGTAACGTCAGGTTCGATCGAGGAACCATACCTGGACCGGGTTTCGCGTTTTAAACCGGATTTTCCTTCTTTCTTTTCTCATATTATTACTTGCTTTGCTTGTTTAATTCCGTCACATTCTTCATTCATTCTCTCATACTATCTCACACCCCCTACTCATAATCTTCATATCATCATCAAATCTTCTTCTAAATTGTGCTAAATTGCTTGCTAGTGGATTAAATCACTCCTCTTTGCTTATTTGTGTGATTCATTGGTCCAATTTGTCAAGTAAGCGTCCCGAAATTTTGCCCCCTTTGGTCCGAAGTTCAATTTTTGTTACTCAAGTCGTGTGTTTATTGCCTTTAATCTTCCAATGATTATATACAATTGCTATTTCCTTACTTTTTAACCCTCTAATTGATGAATTAAAGGCCTAATTTCAAAAATTTGGGAATTAGGGTTCATAAATCCGGGTTGATTATTTGCATTAAATTGGTTAGAAATTGTGTTTATTTGCTTTGAATCTTCACTTTTTGTCGTATATATATGCAGTTCCCTTGCCTTTTACATGGTTTATGTGTGATTTTCGACATCAAAATCGAATTTTCCGACTTAAGTAGTCTTAAAAACGTGGCATGTTTTGTGTAATTAAATTTGTTTGTGATTATATGCTTGTCTTTTACAGGTATGTCGAGTAGAGGACAAGGTAACAAGAGGCCACGAGAGAGGCGCACTCCTGTTCGTCAGCCGATGGTAGTAGAGACTTCCAAGGAGGAGGAGGAAGAGCTTCTACCAATTGACGAATTTCCTTTTGTTGAGTTTCGTGATGGTGAAAAACGGGCTAAGTTTGTGGAATTGATGGAAAAGAAAGTCAGGTTTCCTACTAGGTGTGTGGATCGTAAAATATTGCGTACTTTGGGTATAGAGACGACCATGTATGATATGTTCTATCAAATTGGGTTACAAGGTATATTTCTTTTGCATGAACTTTCCTACCGAGCTTTGACACTTGAGTTTCTTAGCTCATTAATCTATCTCCCGCAAAACCACTTAACTCGATTTAGGTTGTTAAATGTTGAACGTTCTTTGACCTTTGACCAAATTTATGAGTACCTGGGCCTTGATAAGCATTCTGATGGTGATTTGTATAATGCAGCTAGTTTATCTGCTGTTAGATTCTTTCCTTTATTTACTGGGTTTGATGACGCATATGTTAGCTCTATGACCCTTCATGATATGCAAAATGTTTGCCTTAGGCTAATTTTGAGGTATTTGAGCTGGTTGTTATTTGGGAGGCACTATAAGAGTAAGGCTCAGTACTTAGAGGTGTTTATCTTAGCTAGCTACGTAAACCCTTTTCAGGAGGCCACCTTCCAGTTTAGTCCACCGGCTCTTATTTTCCAAGACATAGACCGTATGACTGGGAAGCTTGCGGATTTATATTGTGGGCTATTGTTACTAGGATTGCACGTCATTTGTGTGATTTTCAGGGTGAGGCTCCTTACGAGCCAATGCAGGATCATGAGCCCTTGGCAGATGACGACTACTTGCGCTATGGTGTCTCCTATCTTGATATTTTTGGGGGTATCGACAATTACTGGAGGGTGAGGAATAACTTTTATATGTTATTGTCTAATGCTAAGTTGCCATCTATTTCTGATTTCGAGGAGGATGAGTCTCGGGAGACACCTGCACCCCGTACTTACTTGATTCCTAATGAGCTCCTGGTCACTTTCCCTTCACCCAGTACCACCACTACCACTGGAGGGCGTCGTAGGCCGCGCCGTCGACCTCCTACCCACTTACCTGGTTCCTACCAGCCACAGCCTTTTGCTTCTTCTTTTGCCTCTACTTCCCATTACGGTTATCATTTTGACTCAGTTATTGAGAGGGAAGTGAGGATGCATGAGGGGATTAACACTGCCTTGACACAAAGGCGGTTGTGGGAGCAGATGGATGCTATTACTATTTCTGGGGGAGGTCAGTATGTACACTGGCATTATTCCGAGTTTATACTCTACTCCTCGAGATGAGAGTCAGTTTTTCATCTCTATGGTGTTACTCCTGCGGAGTATAGGCCATTCAGTCGGGAGTTTCGTGCTCTGGGTCGTCCATTTTATACTCCTATTCGGCCTAGTAAGCCTTCTAATGTGCTTCCCGAGGATGTTGGGGCCCCTCTTTCTCAGAGAGGGCAGTTTAGCCAGTTTGCAGCTTCTACTTCTGGGGCAGCTGTTCGTGCTAAAGGTGGATTTACTAGAGGTCATGGTCGATGCGGTGGTCGACGTGGAGGCTGTGGTGGCCGTGTTCTTAATCTAGAGTTGGATGCCATGTTCGAGGAGATTGATGGGTACAATGAGGCCATCCATGGTGGCAATCATGATGATGATGATGATGATGATGATGATGATGGAGATGCACAGTAGTGACAGCTGGTCACTACATCCCTCACTTTCTAGCTGGTTTGGGGGAGCTTTTGCTACACGGATGGTACTATCTTTCCTTGTATTTATTTTATTGAATTTCTTATTTCCTTATTCCCTTTGTTAGTAGTGTCCTTTAGGTTGTCGGATTTGTTGTGTGATTGCTCTATTGTAGGCGTCACAATGAGGACACTGTGATATTTAGGTTTGGGGGAGTATATTTATTTTTGTTATGTGATTTACTTTCAGTTGTGTGTTTTATTTATGTTGTATGTTTTAAAATCAAAAATCCATAAAAATTGAAAAAATTTATAAAATACAAAAACATGTTTTTCTTTATTTTAGGTCGAGTCTTGGTGAATTGTTTAGCAATGATGACAATTTGCTTTGTCTTTGCATTTGAATCCCATTTAAGTTGTCCATGTACATTATTTTGACATGTTATTTATGAAAACAAAGCTCTAACTCAAGTCTTGACCATAACAATATGCCTTATGCCAAGTAAATTTGACAATATTATGTTCGTAACCTGTGACACCCCGCGATAACGCGGAAAATATAACTAATAAATTAAAGCGGAAGTTTACGAGATTTTTAAAAACTTTTTATTACTAGCTAAAGATTAACACGCGGGTACCGAAAATGAAATGAAACAAGTACAACCATAGACAAATTTAGGATATTACAACCCAAGTCTAGAAAACGGGGAAAAGATATCCCACGAATAAACAGATAAGGGGATTTCTAAACTAGCAAACTAAGGTCATAGGGTTTAGTTCTCGCTAGCCCACACGTCTTCCCCACGTAAGCATCTTCACGACCTGTAATTCATGTAAACATGAACACCACAGTCAGTGGGGAGTAACTCAAGGTTCTCCCAGCCATAAAATGTCAAGACGAACATAACAAAGCACATAAACAGATAATCAGATTAAGATAAGATATGAATAAATGAAATTATAGCTAAACATATGATCTTACATATTTAAGAACACAAGTATAAGAAAAAAAATGCGATAGGCTAGTAGGCAAGACATAAGCAATGCTAAATAATAGAGAAGGAATGTACTTGGAGTAATATGAAGACCACTTAATCTGAGTACGTAATTCAAGGACATATGACCAATGTAACCATCCAAAATGCAAACATTTACTACTCTTAGATTATAATTTCCCCGGGTAGGACTACGATAATGATACGGTCCCAGTCTAAATCTGCAGATTCTCGGGTGTACATCCCGATTCGACGTGCGCCAGCACAGCACGCACCCAAGACTCGACTACTAATGGAGACCGAGTACCCCAATCGCCAGAACAGCACGAAAGTGGCGGAAAGACTAAGATAAAACTCACTTGCTAGCACAGCACAAGTGGCAAACCATACTTGCCAGAACAGCACAGTAGACCAAACCCGTACTTGCCAGAACAGCACAAGCAGGGCGTAAATGTAACCCAAGCATATATGATAGTGTCATGACATTTCTACAAGAATACGACTCTTACAAGTAATTATTTATAATCATCTTTTCATACTTGTAACATATAAAATAAACATTTCATTTTATAATTTATCGTGCCGGTTAAATAAAATATAACAAGTGATGATGAATAATTTAAGTTATATGAAATATACTGGATAAAATGTAACTAACAACAAGTGGGTCAATTATAAGTCTAAGCCTTAACCCAACAACATGGAGCATACAAGCCCAGCTCATAAGACAGGACAAGCCCAATTAGTAAGACATAGTAAGCCCAACTAAATACATAAGACAAGTTCAATTAAATAAATATGACAAGCTCAATAGATAGAACATGTTAAGCCCAATAAATAGAACATGTGAAAGAGCGATATTTAACGGATCACGTTATACAAAACACGAAAAGGGAATTAATAATATTTTAAATGAACCAACTAGTTCCAAACAACTTAATAAAACGACTCAAAGCTAGTTTGGCAGCCTCAAACTCGGCCTCACAACCAACCACACGCGTCCTCAACCCGTGACTAGCTAGGCCACTGCCTAGGCCACGGCCAGGCCACTGCAAGGCCACAGCCAAGCCATTGCCAGGTCACTGCCAGGCCACAGCCAGGTCACTGCCAGGCCACAGCCAAGCCATTGCCAGGCTACAGCCAAGCCACTGCCAGGCCACTAATAAAACTGAGTAACAACAACCAAAACGAGACGAGCATAAGACGGTTACATACTTACGCATGTATACGCTCATTCCCATACGGAACTAAACAACCTTCACTACTCTCTCTCTCGTCCCAAGGCAGAGGCCAAACTAGTCTATGTTGCGGTTCTAAGGCTGGGTTCAGCAGCCCCATACAGCTCAAATTCAAGACAGAATTAAAGCAAGTTGAGACGGAAGTAAGCACGACTAAAACATGGTTAACCACCACAAATCTTACCATAGCCACGCTCAATAAAACCCAGACAAACGCAGCTGTAAACACCCGTCCTTTTGAGAAGAAAACAGCACTCAGATCAACAACCCCAAACCCATCTGTCACGGTTCCAACACAACACCCAAATAGTCCATTTCAGACGCTAACATAAGACGAGAATTTACCATATACATGAGACAAGTAAAGAACCAATCTTTATCAGAAAAGAACATACAAAACGACCCATAAGACGGAAATTTTGACAATTGTCGAGTAACCTATCACCGTTACCTCAGAAACGCTTTAAATCCTCAAGCAAACCTTTTACTAAACACGGGTCTTCGAAACCTTCATTACAGGGCAAGAAAACGAGATAAAGAGGCTGGAAAACGAATACTTTCATAAGACGGCGACTTTCGAAACTACTACAAAATCAAGACTTTCTTACCTTAAAAGAATGAGGAAAGAACGAGGAAGAGAACGGTGTAAAGATTATGAAATTTGGTTGAGAAATGAGGGAGGAAACGGAGGTTGAAGGTCGGAAAAAATGGTGTGGTACGGTTCTCTGTGTTTGTGTTGTTGTTGTTGCTGCTTTGTTGTTGCAGGAAGAAAGGACGAAGGGAGGAGTAAGGAATAAGGGGGGTGGGTTACGGTTCTATTACAACAACAATATAATAACAATAGTACATAATAATAATATATAATAATAATAATAATGATAATAATATATAATAATAATATGTAAGATATTTAAAGGTAGAGTGTAAGACACTACAAAAAAACGCGGAAAACTGACGGTACATGTGACGGAATTTGAAGTCCGTCAGATATCTAAAACTATTGACGGTATTGTGACGGAAAATCCGTCAGCAGTCAGTTACCGACGGAATATCCGTCACATTACGTCAGACAATACTAGCGCGTTAAAAATCCAAAGGCGCCATTAGGTTTTGACGAAAAAGCCGTCACTAATTACTAAACTCCTGACGGATAATCCGTCACATTGCTCAAAAAATAAGAACATCGGACGGAATTTCCGTCAGACGTGTTCCTCAATTATTAGCCTAACAGGCAATAATTTGAAATAAGCATGTGACGGATATTCCGTCAGGAAATCCTCGAACCTGACGGAATTTCCGTCAGGAATGTCAAACAGTGTTTGACATTCCTGACGGAAATTCCGTCAGAATCTTCCAAAAACACGGATTCCTGACGGAATTTCCGTCAGGATTTTTATTAATACCGCGACAGCCTCGTTCATATCGTCATTTGTTCTTTCTCCCCCAAATCGATTTTTTCCCTAAAACCACCCCAAATCCGACACCACCACACCACCACCACCACCCTCTCCTTTCGCCGACCACCACCACCACTCCAGGTTTGTCATTTATCTCTTGTTTTTCCTTTTCCTTTTACTTTTTCCTTTTTTTTGTCTTTATTTATTGTATTTGTATAGGTTAACGCGCCGTCCCACCACTAGGTCACCGCGCCACCGGGTCCATCCACCCTCCACCTTCTTTCTCATCCTTCCTTTTTACTTATTAGTAAAATTAATTAGGTATTTATAATCTCTTTTTAATTAATTTTTTTGTTAATTAGTTTAATTATCTTAATTAGTATAGTTGGTGTTGATGCATGTTGAATTAGGATAGAAGCCATTTTGTTGTAAGTTTTTGTGAATTGTTAAATTTTGTGTAGTAGTTAGTAGTAGCTTAATTAGTTTAATTAGTAATAGTTAGTAGTAGTTTTGTAAAGTGTTAAATTTTGTGTAATGTTAATGTTTTTAAAATGATAATTTGAATTAATGTTAATTAGATTAGATATTTAAAACGAGAAATTAGTCATGTTACTTAGTTTTTGTTAATTGACATTATTAAGTAAGTAGTCATTGTTGTATGTTTTGTTTTTAATATTATTGAAATTAATGTTCACATTGACTTAGTACCCGTTCAAAAATTACTCATTAGGAGTAATTTTTGAATAGTCCCGTTTTGAAGCTGTCTTTATGCGTTTCAAGTCACTTAGGTAGTAAACATGTATTTGTGATTTGTTAATGAGGAAAGAGCTCGGTGACAATTCCTTTAATGTTCTCTGAATGCATATGTGGAGTAATTATTTATTCTACATTGTGTATTTGGAGAACTAAGGGAATTCTTTCGAAATTTTTTCTCATTAATAAATCACAAGTGTGTGATTGCTAGTGACTTGAAACGTACATTGATGGGTTTAGGTTGGAGTGATAAGGACCCAATTCAAAAAAAAAGACTACTTGTTGACAATAGTTATTTGTTGGTGATAATGTTTATTGAGTATTATTTTTGGTTGTTATTGTGTTTTTATGACATATATACAAACAAATTGAATTGTAGATATATATAAACATGAAAAGATTAGAACGACAATGGATGTATGAAAGATTAGACGAAAAAAAGAAACCGAAGCGTGGATTTGCAAAGGGGGTGAAAGAGTTTATTAACTTCGTGGAACAAAGTAGTATGTATAAGAATTTTGGTGAAATAAGATGTCCGTGTAAGAAATGCAACAACAGAGCTTTTAAAGGGAAAAAAGTAGTTGAAGATCATCTTTGGTCGAATGGTTTTGCCGATAATTACTATGTATGGACGTATCACGGTGAGGAAATGCCTACCGAAGGAAGTTCAAGTAGTATCGTAGTTAGTGAAAATCCTTACCGTGAGCTCGTGGAAAATGCATTACGTGATAATGTTGAACAAATATTGGAGGAGCAACTGAATCCCGACGACCTTAGCGATGAAGAAGTGCGTTATGAAACCCCAAACCCCAAAGTTTCTTCCTTTTATAAAATGCTAGAAAAAGCCGAACAACCAGTGTATGAGGGAAGTAATATGAGTTTGTTGCAAGCGGCAGCTAGGTTGGTAACACTCAAATGTGAGAATAACATATCTCTTAAATGCGCGAATGGGTTTGTGTCGTTCGTAGGTGACATTATTCCAAAGAATAATGACATGGCGCGCAATTTTAATGAGATTAAGAATGTGCTTAAGGGACTCCAACTACCCCACGGGAAGATTGATGCATGTCCTCTTTGGATGCATGCTTTTTTGGGAGGAAAATGCTAATCTTGAGGAATGTACAAAGTGTCATGCATCTCGGTATAAAAGTACAAAAAATTCAAGTGGGAGGCGAATTCCTTGTACACCGTTAACTTATTTCCCGATTGCGCCAAGGTTACAACGATTATATGCAACCAAGCAGATAGCAGGTGAGATGAGTTGGCATCATAGAAACTCTCGATTAAGATAAAGGGGGACAATGGCACACCCAAGTGATGGAGAAGCGTGGAAACATTTTGATAGAGAGCATCCAGAATTTGCAAGTGAGCCTCGTAATGTTCGGCTTGGTTTGTGTACAGATGGATTTAATCCTTATGGGCAATTTGGGAGGAATTACTCATGTTGGCCTGTGATTGTCACTCCATACAACTTACCTCCTTGGTTATGTATGAAGCGACAATTTATGTTCTTATCTCTGCTCATTCCAAGTCTTAAGAACCCTAAGACAAATTTGGATGTGTACCTGGAACCGTTGATTAAAGAGTTGGAAGAACTTTGGGAAACCGGCGTGTACACTTACGATGTTTCTAAGAAACAAAATTTCCAATTAAAGGCTGCATTAATGTGGACGATCAATGATTTCAAGCATATGGCATGCTTTTAGGTTGGTCCACAAGTGGGTACCGTGCTTGTCCTTATTGTCAAGAAAAAGAACATAGATCTTTTTGGCTTAAAAATAGCAAAAAGGTTTGTTGGTTCGATTGTCACCGTGAGTTCTTAAGACCTGATCATCCTTTCTGCAACAATTGTAAGCATTTTCTAAAGAACAGAAAAACTGAGAATCGCATAGCCGCGTCGAAATTAACAGGTGATGAAGTGTGGGATTCCGTTAAGGATTTGCCAAAAATAGTTGATGCTTCTGATCAAGAATTGAAAAGATTGAAAGACAAGAATGAAGGTTGGTGGAAACAAATCATACTTTGGGAACTTCCTTACTGGAAAACGTTGTTAATTCGACACAACCTAGACGTTATGCACATTGAGAAAAACTTCTTCGAACAACTTATCAACACGATGATGGATGTACCAGGTAAAACTAAATTTGGCCCTAAGGAAAAACTAGACTTTAATGAACTTTGTTATAAAAGGCCAATATCATCTAGGTTTGTTTTAGAAACTGCGGAGAAAAAGGCTCTATGTGAATGGGTTGCTAAATTGAAATTCCCGGATGGTTATGCTTCATATTTGAGTCGGTGTGTTGACCATAAAAATAAGGTGTTGCATTCCATGAAAAGTCATGACTGTCATGTCTTTATGGAACGGCTACTCCATGTTGCCTTGAGAGAGTTGCTCCCAACTAATTCTTGGAATGCAATAACTGAGATCAACCAATTTTTTAGAGACCTGTGTACTTCTACGATTAGAGTTGATTCTATGGAACATCTAGAGAATCACATTGCGGAGATAATATGCAAGTTAGAGAAGATATTTCCCCCATCTTTCTTCAATTCCATGAAGCATTTGCCAATTCACTTACCTCATGAAGCGAAGGTTGGAGGACATGTTCAATATCGATGGATGTATCCATTTGAGAGATTTCTTAATCATATAAAAAGAAAAATTGGCAACAAAGCTCGGGTGGAGGGTTCCATATGCAATTCTTTTTTGTTAGAGGAAATTGCAAACTTCTATTCCCTATATTTTGAAAGTCACATTGACACAAAAGCGAAAGATTTAGATGTTGGTGTGAATTCCAATGACGACATAGATTCAATGAAATTACCAGAGTTATTCAATGTTGACATGGGTACTACAACTGGGAAATGTATTCAGAGGCACTTGAGTCAGAAAGAGTATGAAGATTCTCATTTTTATGTGCTACGGAATTGTGGGAAATTATTAGAGTCTTATGAAAAGTAAGTTATTATTTCGTCATTACTCAATACATTTTTAATTATCAAATAAGATCAAAATTATAGGTAATAGATAATTAAAACATTTTCCTGCTATATATAGGGAATTTGAGACACATATCAAACTCACATTTCCTGATGTCATGTCCTCTGATGATGTTTGGAGCAAACATGACAAAAGTTATCCGAAATGGTTCCGAAATGAAGTAAGTAATACGTTTCATACTATCATATACCAATCCATTTATTCTGTTTGTCCATATCATTAGTTATGGAGATTATTAATATATATAACACATTAATTAACATATTGTTTTATTGATAGTCTTATAGATTAAAGGACCCTTTAATAGTAGCTCTAGCATTAGGTCCTAGTAGCAAGGTGAAGACATGGAGACGATATTCTATCAATGGCTATAAATTTCGAGCTTATAAGGAGGGAGTTGATCTTTCGAAAGCTACCTCAAGTAATGGGGTTTGTGTGAATTCTACAGAAGGTTTGGACTACTATGGAACCCTAAATGAAGTAATTGAGCTTGGTTATTATACCGAGCAAAGGGTTTATAGGGTGATATTGTTTAAATGTGATTGGTTTGATAATTCTTAACTAGGACTTAATATCCATAAGGCATACGGACTTGTAGATGTAAATGAGAAAAAGAAGTTTCGTGGACATAACCCATTCGTGGCAGCTTTTCAAGTCGATCAAGTTTGTTATGCTCCTTATCCAACCACTAAGAAAGGTAATAAGCAATGGTCCGCGGTTTTTAAAATCAAGGCAAGATCACATGTTGATGCTTTTGTTGACGAAATTGTCTTCCAAGAGGATGTGGTTGTCAATGATCACGCAACTTCACCAATTTTGGTGGAAGAGTCAGAAACTGAAGATGAATATGAAGTGGTTGTGGAAATGGGTGAAAGGGAATATGACGGGGATGTCGGAGAAGAAGAAGATAATGAAGTTGAAATTGAAGAAAATAGAATAGAGGAAAATGGGGAAGAAGATGAAGAAGTCGGAATGCTTTTTTCAGATGATGATGAACCTCTTTTGATTCATAGTGATAGTGATAGTGATGAGTGATGGGAGTTATTGTAATTCTACTATATTAATGTATGAATTTTAATGAAATCATTTTTATGTATGAATTTTAATCATTGAATCAAATTGAAGCATTTTAATCATGACACTTCATTTTTGTTTTCATTTTAGTTGGACTACCAATTTGCGGTGTTAATTATTTATTTATTATATTGTTCATGACACTCCAATTTGTACTAACGATTTTTATTCAACTGACAATTTCTGTTGTTTATGATTAGTATATGGCAGGTATCATTCGAAAGATAATAGGGAGCGATGAGTGGGGGAAGTCGCGTAACGAGGAGAACGATGAGATTGATAATGATGATGACGAGGGTGTTCGGACATTTAATCCAGGAAACGGATAATATGCGAATAATTCTATCACAAAACAAACCAGATGGTAAATGGTAAGTGTTCTAAAATTTATTTTTAGCTTTATGAAATATATATCATTCAAATCATTTTATTTAAATTTTCAATATATATTTGTTTTAATTTTCAGGTGGAGTGACAAGTGCATAAAAAAATATGTCAGTTGGTCATTCACAAATAACATTTCAGATGAAGAGTACTTCACCAAATGGAGTGAGGCGAGCCAAGCGCAGCGTTTGAATATGTGGAATTGGTTTAGGGTAATTTAAAAGTTACCTATTATTTACTTTACGTTAATAATTTTTATTTTATTTTTATTAATTAAAGTCATCTTCTATTACTAATTAAATACTTGTTTTTGAAATAGAAACATGTGAAGTCCGTCGATAAAGAGTATAACCCTAAGCCCGATTGGCAAAAGGAGGTCATGAGGCGGATTACCAAGCTTATTAATGGACTCAAGTATCTAAATAACAAACCCGATTGGGTACCGCTCTCTTGGTTGGTGAATCTGAAGGAAAGAGAAGAAAAAGACCCTGAATTTGCCAAAAGTTCTAAGACAAATAAGGCAAATAGAATGTCGGGTGCTAAGGACGGGAAAGCACTAGGCACTTATACTCTAGGCCGTAAGAGTTGCTCCGATGCTTTCAAGGAATTGGTAAGTATTATACTCCCTCCAAATTTATTATTTTTCACAAATTGGTTACAAGTATTGATTGCCGAATATAATCAATTTACATTTTTATGCTACTTTCAGGGTGAGTCGGCCACACCATACAAGTTGTTTACAAAGACCAAGAAAAACAAGAAGGGGGAGTGGGTTAATCCTCGAGCCGCTAAGACCGACGTAAGTTAATATTTATTGTATTTCTCTAATTCATAAAGTTAATAGTTATTATATTTTCCTCATTTTTAAATATAACATCATTTTTTCCTTATTTGTTTTTCTTTTAGGCCATTTATCAAGAAGAGATGAGTCGACCAACGCCCCCCGGAGAGGCTCCAGACGAGTATCGTTCGTTCTACAAAGCGGTCGATGGTTTTGACAATCGTGGAAGATTTTTCGGGAATGGTGATGTAGCGGCCGAACAATGGTATGAACGTCCGTGTAACAAAGGTACTCGTCGATCATTCTCTTACATTCCTACCCAGTATACTCAATTTGCCACCCAACTAAACAATGAGCGAGCCGCACAACAAAGTCTTGAGGAAACAGTCCGTCTCCAAGCTCAGGAAATGGCAGAAATAAAACAAGCAATGGCTCAGATGCGCGCATCTCAACCCCTTCCCTCGTGCTCCGGTTTCGCCCGCCCTTTCCATAGAGAAGAGAATGAGGATGGCGGGCATGGCTTTGGTAGTGACTTTATTGAGCCTCTAGGTAATTATTAGTACCGTCGTCTATGTTCTTATGTTGGTAGTTTAGTTAAGGCTACTTTAGGACACTTATGATTATGGATTTTAGTAGTTTAGTTGGTATGTAAAAGACATTATTTTATGAGACATGTAAAAATTTGACCTTTAGCTTTTATGTAATAACTTCGGTCTTCCAATCGTGTTTGGTTTTCTTTCGATGCTTTCGTTGTCTACTCTTGATTCCCGCTCATGCGGTCGTTATGATAATGGATTCTCACTTGGCGGTCGACGGTTGTATTTGGTTTTTGCAGGTTTGGTGCGTAAAAACAATGCAAAATCCGCATTGTGGTGGCGAAAATTTTTTGTTTTCCATCGCCCGAGATATGTCCTGACGGAAAAACCGTCACAGAAGTCAATATTTTGTTGACCATTCCTGACGGAAAAACTGTCAGTATAGGGCCATTCCTGACGGAAATTCCGTCAGAGAAGTCAAACAATTTGTTGACTAATGTGACGGAATTTCCGTCAGAAGTGCCTCATTTCTGACGGTTTTTCCGTCAGGATTGGTCAACATTTTGTTGACTTGCTACGTCACCCTAAATGTGACATTTTGACGGAATAACCGTCAGGAGTGGAGTCTGTGACGGAAATACCGTCAGATATCTATTTTCTGTGACCATTTGTAGTGACGCTTCAATCGACGGCGGAAAAGCCGTCGGGAATGGCGATCTGACGGAAAAGAGGTCAGATCGACGGTTTTTTCCGTCAGTTTTCCGCGTTTATTTTGTAGTGAGAGGTAGGTGAGCGTGTTGTCGATTTTCGATTGGTCCGTGTTTAGAGTAGGTACAAAGTGGAATGTGACTGTCTAAAGTTAGACGGAAATTAAGACGGGAATTATTATTATTACCGTCACTATTATTGTCCGACCAAAAATATGTATACATAAATTCTTATATAAATTATGCCTCAAAATATAATTTAATAGTACGTATTTTTATATAAATGAGCTTTTATATATATTACTTTTATAAAAATCGTGTTTGACATAAAATTAATTAAATTGAATAATTCAAAAAAATATATAATAAAGTAATTAATCGGTTTAATAAATTTTAAATGTCAAAATGGGAAATTCGCGGGTGTTACATAACCACTTAAATTTCTGAGGTCTATAGAGCTTCCTAGGTCAGGAACATTAATAAACTGGTGTCATTTGTCAATTAGGCTAAAGAGTGTGATCTTCTTGTGGAATGTGTAATATCAAACTGCATAAGCGTGATATTAGTTTCTTAACTTTTTCCGTGTTCATATGGTTAAGTAGATGAGGAAAGGCGGTTCTTACCGTTCAAATAAGTCATACACTCACCTGTTTTGTTAGCCCATTTGAACCTTGGTGAATTGTTTAGCAATGATGATAATTTGCTTTGTCTTTGCATTTGAATCCTATTTAAGTTGTCCATGTACATTGTTTTGACATGTTATTTATGAAAACAAAGCTCATAACTCAAGCCTTGACTATAACAATATGCCTTATGCCAAGTAAATTTGACAATATTATGTTGGTAAACCACTTAAATTTTTGTGGTCTATAGAGCTTCCTAGGCCAGGAACGTTAATAAACTGGTGTCATTTGTCAATTAGGCTAAAGAGTGTGGTCTTCTTGTGGAATGTGTAATATCAAACTGCATAAGTGTGACATTAGTTTCTTAACTTTTTGCGCGTTCATATGATTAAGTACATGACGAAAGGCGGTTCTTACCGTTCAAATAAGTCATACATTACCCTATTTTGTTTAGCCTGTTTGAACCTTGTAGCCATTTCATATCCTATTTTCATAACTACAATCTAGAATTTGCCTACCTTTTCGGGAAAGTCGCAGTTGCTTGAGTCTCATGTTATTTTAGCTACTTTGGTTGGGATTTGGACTTTTATGTCATGTGGGTAGTAGCTTTAATTTTGTAAGCAATTGTGTTGATCTCTTATGTTGGAAAAAAAAAATTATGAAGCAAAGAAAGAAAAGAAAAGAAACAAAAAAAAGAAAAAAAAAAAGTAGAAAAAGTGACCGGAAAAAAAGAGGAGAAAAAGAAAGGAAAAGAAAAAGAATTACTTCATTCGGTTTTGTTAGGAGATTATAAGTGGTGTATACTAGAGTCTAATGCATTTTTGGAGAGTCTTTCATATTCTCTCATATGTTGTCAAAGTGGAGATGATTTCTCTAGTCGGGATGGTTTATGTTTATTATTATTAGAATTGATTATTGGTTTAGCGCTGCGACTACCGTCTTAGCCTCACATATCTATACGTGTTTCAGCACAAACCACTTCTATACCCTTGCTCATTTGCCACCCTATTGTCCTTGAATACCTTGATACATGTACTTTAATCTTTATTGTGAATGCCTATTAGTTGGAAAAATTTCTATTAAATTAGATTGCATGCATGTTTCATAAGTTGAGTTATTGTCTTAATTCTTTCTATCTTACATATATTTTACCCCTTATGAGTGCATGAGTGAATCCGCGAGAATCCAAATGATTTGTCTTGCAAGATTGAAAAGTATTTGACTAAGTCACGGTATCATGTCACATCTTGAGTTGAGCTGCGTTCTTCTATTACCCGTGCCTTTGAATTTGTTTTATTGGCAAAGTTTTTGGTCATTATTTTGTTATAGATATGGATTGCTTGGCATTTGTATGTGCTTCGACATTAGCTCTGAGTTATTCATTCACCATTTGTATGTTTGTCTTTTTTATGGTGTGATTGCTTTGCTTAGGGACAAGCAAAGGTTTGGTTTGGAGGAGTTTGATGTATCACTTTTATACACACTTTTATAACTCCTTTCATGTTGGTATTGATACCGTTTCCGTGTTTATTATGTTATTTATATGCCTTTTATAGTGAAATATCGATATTGCCGCTACTTTATGTTTTAATGCAGAAATTACGCATTATGAGGTGAATCAAGTAAAGATGAGCATTGCGGATATGGCAAAGGAAATACACGAGGCATGGCTTAGGATGCGGAAGAGGCTATGAGGGAGCGGTATCCGTCTCTTTTTGATCAGGTATGTGTGGTTACGGGACGTAACCATGTTTCTTTTAGGAGGGTAGGAGATGATCGCATAAGGTTTTGGTATGGTTTTATGTTAGTTTTTGTACAGTTAGTGGTTGTTTTGAGTCGGTTTGAGTTGTGGTTGGGGTTTTGTTTTGAGTTTTTGTTGCGTTGTTGTGTCATGGTTGAGTTAGTATGTTTGTTTTTAAGTATGGGTTTGAACTTAGGGGACGAATTTCATTTTTGAGGATGGAAGACTGTAATACTACGGTTTTATATACATTTGGGTACTCTATCAAGTAAGGCTTACTCTGTCGAGAAGTGAGTTTTGGTTACGAAACAGTGTACTGTCTGATAGGTACTCAATCGAGTAGGTGTCACTCGATCGAGTAGGGGGCACTTACTCGATTGAGTAAGTCGGTTTTACGGGTTGTTTTTTACGGGTTTTGTTAGAAATGCGAGAAAGATATATAAACTTAATCTGTCAGTTCTTTTCACTTTTTACCCTATTGTAACTTTCATAAAGATTAAAACAAAGTACCTTGCTTCTCTCTTTCGCATTGCCATTCAATTCCAAGGTTTGTGCCGTCGGATTTCTAAGTTCTTTACGCCATTGAGACCGTTGCATTGTGGGTAAGATTCTAGTATGATTTTTATGTCGTTTCATGGATTTTGGTTGAAACCCTAATTGGGTATTTTTGGGGTTTTAGGAGTATTGTGATTGCTAGATAGTAATTGTATGATTGTGTAATTATAGGAGGTGATTTCTAGAAGAACGGTTTTGATTAGCTGATTGTGATGATCTTGGTGATTGCTTTTCCAGGTAGGGTTTCCCTACTCAGTTATTTTTTTTTTTTTAAGAAAACACCCCTAAGGGTATTAATTCATTAACGATAAATCATACTCTGCTGCAGAATTCGCAACAGAAGGTAACACAGACGGCCAAACAGTTTTGCCACCTACCCTAGGTAAAACATGAGCTAAAGCATGAGCTACAGAGTTGTTAATACGACTAGTATGAGACCAAACAACTAAATCAAAAGAAATGCATAAAGATAAAATGTCATCAATTAAAAGAGAAAACGAGTTGCGTCCTTTGCGTTTCTCCAAAAGCGCATCGATCACTTGAAGGCAGTCACTTTCCAAAACCACCCGCCTGTGTCCACGTGTTTGAGCTTCTTGCAACCCGTCTAGCACCGCTACAGCTTCTGCAAAACGTGGTTCCCACTCCACATCCCGCCTTATCGTGAGACCCCACTTCACCCCTCCACGGTTGTCACGACACACCACCCCCGTACTAACCTCTTCCTCATCCTTTACCCCGGCATCCACATTTATTTAAACAGCCCCTACCGGTGCCGGTACCCACCCTTCTGGTTCCTTCTCACCAGCGCACTCCATCCTTCCTCGCCTTCCACCCCCAGCATGCCCCACCTTTCCATCCCCTTCCTGCAAAATATCCATAACACGCTGAACCACTCTGTCCGGCTCCACCCGCACCCCTTCAAAAACCACCTTATTCCTGTGTTCCCAGATAGCCCAACATCCGACCATAAACTTCCCGTAATCCTCCGCTATAAAGACGCTCCACCTATCCTCTATCCATCCCCGCACATCTCCCTCCACCCCCCTCGCAACGTCCTCTCCCTCCCTACTCAGTTATTGGTTACATTGTATTAGATGATTAGTTGATTGTTGATGGTTGTTTAATGTTGTTGATCTATATCGTTTTGGAATCGGTAATTGGTAATTGTTGATGTATAGTTGGTTGGTTGTGTTTGTCTGTGGTTCGCGAGGTGCGTCCTCGGCTGACTGGAGTCACTTGCGGGAGTGGCTTCATGCCCTTGATTCACCCTTTGTGGAACCGCCACAAAGGGGATGTGCACATTAAGGAACTTGGGTTTGCGCTCGGTATTGATGAGCGGGGTTTAGATGGGAACGGCTGCGGTCCCCCACTGGCGGTGAGGATTACTCGTTGCGGCCGTAATCTGGCAGGACTAGACTTCAGGCTAGTCAGGTGATTGAAGATGTGACAGAGTTGGGTGATTGTATGTATTGTTGATATTGCTTTATCTTATATTGTGTAATCAGTAACTGACCCCGTTTAATTGTTTTAAAAACTGTGGTGATCCATTCGGGGATGGTGAGCATTTCTTGAGCATGTATGAGATGGAACTGCATGGGATAGCTATGATTGAGTCACCACGTGTCACTTAGAGTCTTCCGATGTGTCGTTGAACTTAGATTTCTTTTAGGTTATTTTGATTTTGTATCAGTTGTATCATTTTACAGTTTTGGTATTTTGTTATGTATTCGCTTAAACTTATTTAATAAAGCACGTTCTTTTATGGTCCTTTTGATATACATTGCCTCGGGTAACCGAGATGGTAGCACTTCCATGCATTGGGTGGTCTTGATAAGGCACCTTGGTGTATAGGGGCGTTACAAGAAAGATATAGAACTCAAGTTGAAGCAAGGAAGGCTAAGAAACAGCATGATGCTGAGGTAATTGCCAGAGTTACTGGAGGCAGCCAACCTAACCTCAGCCAACCAAGTAAGGAGCAAAGCCAACCTAATCTCGCTCAACCAAGTCAGCAGCAAACTCAACCTCAAAGCCAGACACTAAGGCAGAGGAAGGTCATCAAGAAGAAGGTCAACAAGAATTAGACAAGTTCTAATCCTTTAGTTCTGATCATTTAGATTTCTTACCATGTAATTTCATTTAGTTTGGTAATTTACATTTCTAGTATGGATCAATGTTTGTGAAACAGCCTTTTAATTTAGTTTGGTAGTTGGACAAATCAATGGCTAGTTTGACTCACTTGTCCTGGTGTTCATACTTTTCCATTAATTGAAAACGAATTGATTGAAATAGCCTTTTCCATTACTTGAAAAAAAAACCTTACACAAAATGGCTCATGAGTACATACCATTCATGAGCTACACCTTACACCTTACATGAGAAACTAACTAATACTTAAACAACTTAACCAACAATATAGAAAAAATCACTAACAAATAATTGAAACTATCCTACAAAAGGAACTTTTTCCTTTTTGCTCATACAACATGAAAATTAAATCTCTTTCTAAATCCTTGATTTTGGACCTTACTAATCCATTTTCAGCCTTAAAGGTTTCAACCTTCTCCACCAAGTGTTGATTCTCAGATTTCAACATGTCTTTCTCACTTTGCAAGCGTTTTTTATGCAACATAAATAACATTCTTCTGCCATTCACTTTGACTTTCATCTACACAATGCCAAAACTGATAATGACGAAACTTGCAAACCATGAATCTTCTTCTAGGATTTTCACAAGTCCATGATTTCAGTATAGCAAAAGGTCCACGACAATGGCATTTCAGGTTTTGGGGAAGATCCATAACCTACTTCAATCAATAGGAGAGGAATGAATTACAGTTTAATGGTGTAAGTAATCGAGCAAAATAAATTCAGGGAAAAAAAGAGCATAAGGGAATAAGATGGACATAGAAGAAAAGAAGAGTAAAACAGAAGGCCACAAAAAAATTGGGAGAGTAATAAAGATACTCACCTTAAATGGTGAAAAGAGAGGAGGAAATTATAATACCTCGTATATTATGGAGCTAGTACAACGGTCGAGTGGCCGAGTACTCGACCGAGTGAGGGACCGAGTGAGTCTGCAATTTATTAAAAACTCCTGATCATAGGTCACTCTACCGAGTGGAGCTTCGTTCGATCGAGTGAACCGAACACTTGGCCGAGTGCTGCGGGAACCGCTGAGTTTTCATGCGTGGTATTTTCTATTGATGGGCCTTGACATATATATACCCTATTTTTTTTATTTCTCCCATTTCCAAACCCTATTTCCTTCTCTCTAAAACCCTCATACCTCTCTCTACAATCCCTCCTTCTCTAAATCCTATATCTACAACTATGTGTGAAGATTTTGGAAGATTCATTCACATATTCTTGTTCCTTGTCACTTGGTAAGTATTATACCACCTTTTTCCCTTTAATTTGGATAATTCGTTTTAAGACTAAAGCCCTAGAATTTGGGGTTTTTAATGGGTATTGTTAATTAGTGTTTTAACTAGTATAGATTGCGCGTAAATGCGCGGTTTTTTAGATAGAGATTTTAGATAATTTAACTATTATACTATTGGTATTTAATAGTGTAGATCCCGCACATTTGCAGTATATATAGAGGTTTTGTTTTTATTTATTATTTAAATATTTTAAATTGATACATTATTAATTTGTCATATACCACATCGTATCTCGATATGAGAAAAAAATGAACTATAAACTAATTAAGAGAATTTAGAAAAGTTATAAAATATGTTTAATAATTTTTATTTTTTTTAACATAAAACTAGTGGTTAAAAATAATATTTTTTTCTCAAATAATGTTAGTGATTTTCTTGTTATTTTTTTTTTTTGTGATGAAGCTAATTATATCAGTTTAATGGTTTGTTTTATAAAAATGTATCAATTATAGTGAATTTATCTTATATTAATTAAAATACTATAATTTAGATTTTAAAGAAAATACTATTATTTGATTAAAAGTTTATATTTTGATGAAGTGATTTAAAGAAAGAAGTATTTTTGTTTCCTTATTTAGCTTGATACCTTTTGGAGGGAAAACTTTAGAGAGTTTTATTGTCTTAGTATGTAGGAAGATTAGTATTAGGAGTAATTAATGGGTAATAATGAAGGGTTAATTAGTAATATTAGTTGTTGTAGGATGTTTTGTGATAGTTGTTATGGAATTATGTAGGATGAGACGGTTTTATGATATGGATACTTGGTGGTTTCGGATTTGCTTACGAAGAATGCTAAAAGGTAAGTTAATCCTACTCGGTTTCAATAATGTGGTCTTTACAGTTGTGGTTAATGTTGTAGTTAGTGTCTTATAATTAGAGTAATTGCATTATAACATGTTTAGTGGATAATAGCATCATTAAGGAGATAAGTATGTTGGTTGGATTGCAATATAACATGATATTGTTTAAGACAACTTGATGAGTCGGTAATTAGCATATTGTGTGGTATCTTGTATTATTGTATTTGTCATGTATATTGGATAATATGACGGTTGTGATGGTTTAGTTATTGTCAAGGAGACGAAAGGCGGTTGGGAGACCGTCTTTCGCTTGGGTCGCCTCTTGGAGCTTCCCACTCCAAGAGGGATGTGCACATTAATGACTTGAGTTTGAAGGGACACGTGTGGTTGAGACACGACTTCTGGCAGGGGATCCGGTTGGCTTTCAGACCCGGTACGTCTGCACGTATCCCGGTACCTATTTGTGGTTGTTAGTATGTCTGGGGTGTCCCAGTACCAGTGTGGTTGTCAGTATGTCTGGGCGTGTCCCGGTACCGTGGTGGTGGTTGTTTGATAGCGTCTCATTCATATCATATTCATGTTGCATATTCACACACTTGTGTCGTGTCACACTTTATTTATTGAAACTAACGTTTGTGTGTATGTGTAATTGTCACCTATTTCCGGGGTGTCCTGTGTCCATTCATATGATATTTCCGATCATATGGGGAGCAGGTTAAGTACAGGTTTACTTATTGACGTGATCGGGATTTGGGTCGCGCCTTGAACTCGGAGTCAAGTAGTGTAGCATGGATGACATAGTCATAGACGAGTTGTATTTCATTTATTCATTAGTTATGGTTTGTAATAACTAAACTTGTTATTTATAATAAATGTTTCTTGATTGTATCTCCGATTTACCTCCTCGGGAAACCGAGATGGTAACATCTCTCATTTACCTTTGCTGGATAAGAGGGGGGTGTTACAAAGTGGTATCAGAACGACTATTTTGGAACCTAAACCAATGAACCAAAATGAATCTAGGAGTGTCTAATAAAATGAACCCGATATGAGTACAATAGGAGGTCGGTTTTGGGTGAGAAGGATCCATCATTTCAAAACTAGATCCTACTATTTTGGTTGGTCACTATGTGGGTGGTTATGAGTGGGGAAACGTGAAGCGAAATGTTGCATGATTGTATGTGTGTTATGATTTTGTTGAACATCTTGCATGATTTAATCACTCAAATGAAATGTGACCATGTAACACCTCCATCTACCAAGGAGCCTTAACAAGACCTTCCCTAACAGATACGGGCATTACCATCTCGGTTTCCTGAGGAAAAGTATATCATAACGGCAATAAAAGAACTATTACAATTGTTTACATACTTTAAACATAGCATAAAAGAAAGATACAATTGAGGAATAACAACTACGGTGATACTATCCATGCCAAGACTCAGTGATAGACTCGTCCGTCCAACGCACCCAGCTAAGCTTCACATATCAACACCTGCTAAAACTGACTGCTCACCATAATGGATCACGATAGACACATAACAAGAAAGAAAGACAAACAACACCACACAAGGTCAGTAACTGATGAAGAATAACAGACAACACAAAACACAATTTCTAAGGTATACTTAGAACTCGTCACTAATTATTTCAATATTATTACTATCGATTAACATTACCTTGCATATAACACAATTACCGCAATCAAACATTACAATTTCTATTCTACTACATTTCAAACAACATATGATTCGATTCTGCCATTACGTACTTCAATTCACATATCTAATCATAAGAACAACGATATTCTACTCATACATGTGCATATCAAATTCTACTACACAACATGTTCATACAATTTTATCAACAATTAAAACCTGTAAATAAATTATCACGTACATGTCACCAGTCACCACATAACCTTATGTATACTTGCATTACATTCTACTTTTCTGTTCATATACTCTCACACATTTACGAGAACAATTACATATCACACATATGCTATCCTCTCCACACACAAGACATCACTTCTAAACATATACATATATATTGTATATTACACACACATGCACACACAATTCCCGACGCGACATCCCCATCCGAAGTGGCTGGCTTAAGCGTATTGGGGACGGGTTTTTGTATTTAATTATTTTATAGGATAACAATCGAATATTCTACATCACGTTTCAAACCAAACAATTGTTGTGACTAATCACATACTGCAAATCTGTCTAAATCTTGAAATAGGACGAATTTGTCTTAGCAATGTAAATCAAAATACTTAATGAATGCACAACATCTTCCATATTGGCTTGTTCAATTACATATTCTATATGTACTACCTGCATTTCAACAAAAAAAATACATGTAAGCAAATTAATCACCTTATAAGCAGATTACAAATACTAATCACGTGATTTAGAGATTAGCAAGGAAGGAACCACAGTTGGTTATTTGACTTCATAACTATGAAGTTGAACTTTTTTATTTTACGCAGAATTTAAATATATATATATTTTTTAAATTTTGTAGCTTTATGGTACGAAAACTATGAACAATCAGAAGAAATCAACATGCAAATAAACTAAAAAGTTTAAACTTTAGTTGCAATGTAGCGCCTTTGAGATCCAAAATTTATATGAAATTGAACCATTGATTTTCAAAGTACAATAAAATAGGGGAGGATGGAATGTTTGTCTGACCCATGGAGAATTAAGGATGAGTGATTTAAAATGTGTTTTGACTTTAGAGAGTTACAATATTGATTTTGTAGTTACTTGGTTCTCTTATTTCTCTATGAGGAGGTATTTATACAAACTCATTGAGCAACTGAAAAGTCACCACTAATACAGTTAATTATGCAAATTCATTGTATCATAATTTTACTAATAAACTTAATTATGATAATTCATTGTGTCATAATTTATACATATCAACTCATAGTCTCTTACTATTCCTAATAAAATGCAAAGGAAAATAACATAAAATGTGGAACTTAAAATTGCTTGACATGGCATACGTCAAATAATAAACTACTCATCTTGCCTTTTTATTATATTGTATAGATACTAATAGTTAAGTCATTTACAATACTAAATTTCAAAAAAAAAAACAATTAATTTGAAATAAATTTTAAAGGATAATTAAACAATAAAAATGGAATGGAGAAGGTCTTATTTAAATTCATCATAAACACACAATTATAAATATAATTATTTTAGTTTTACTTACTAATTATATTGCTTAACAATGCAATTTGTTTTTTTTTTTTTTGACAAAACCTTATCTTTTAGGTAAATAATTTCATGAACTAAATACATGGTATTACTACCCTTTTAAAAATCTATTATTAGTGTTTAATTTACGTAAGTATTTATAGAATTTGTTTGTAAATTATTTAAATTAAATTAATATTTTCTTTTTCATATATTTTATATTTTCCAAAACCCTACCCTTTACGTGAAATAATTTCATGAACTAAATACACGGTATTACTACCCTTTTAAATTTCTATTATTAGTGTTTAATTTCACTTAAGTATTTACAGAATTTTTATGAAAATTATTTAAATTAAATAAATATTTTCTTTTCCATATATTTTATATTTTCCTAAGAAAATATTTTATATGATCTTTAATACTCATTTGTCGATTAATTAGGTCAGTAAAACATCTTTTATATACAACAAAGTTATAGAAACAACAATAGTGAATTAGTGCCTTTAAAAAAAAGTAGTGAATTAGTGTCAATGCATTTTTTTTTCAACTTCATTTATTCTTCTTCGTTCTTAATTTCTTATGCATTCAGTTTTTTTAATTTCAAATACATATAATAATACTCCATATGAAATATCTTAAAATTATTAACTTATAGTTAGTGCATATTTTTTTATTGTACTTTTTTTTAGTTAATTACTAAGTTTAAAGTTATTGGAATATTGATAGATTTTTAAAGGAAATAAGTGATATAATAGTAAATTGATAATCCATGTCATATTAGTTTGCCAAGTCACATTGTTATTGTGTACGTGGCTTTTTTTCATCCCATGTGGCATTGTCTACATGGCATTTTTAGGCTAGACTTTTAATAATATTGTATAAATGTGGAAATATAATATAGAATTGTGAGAAGAAATGGACAAGAAATGGAGAGTAGGAAATGGAGAGGATCCCTGCTCCTAGGGATGGTAGTGGGTTGGGGACCCAACCCAGACCCTTCGGGTTGGAGCCTAATGGGTCGGGTCTGGATCTGGATTTTTGAGACCCGAACGGTTATAGATCTTAGTCAAATGTTTTGGGTCGGGTCTGGGTCTAATTTATGGGACCCGGACCCGACCCTAGACCCGTACAATTTAAAAAAAAAAAAAAAATCCAACAAACATTCAACTAAGCTATCACCCGTTCTATGTGAATATTATTTCATTTCATTCTCAATTCTTGTTTCAACTTTCAACCCTAAAGCCTAAACTCACCTCAAACTCTCAAAGGGTCTAACCCTAATTACACACCTAGTCACATCTACCCTGTAACGATCTTCAGGGATCAAGAATCCGGAAAGAGAGTTACGAATCAGCAATTCAATCACAGGAGCTTCGAATTGATGAAGAACAAAGCTCGGATGTTGAATTAATGGCTTCTTTTATTATCAATGAAAGATTACAATTGTCAAAGATTACAAATTATAAACTATTCAATGAATTGTAGAAAATTACAGAGAATTGTAGAAAGATGATGAAGTTTGTTGTAACAGAATTTGTAAAAATGAATGGATGAATATGAATTAGTTACAATTGCTTTATTTATAGTAACTAACTCTCTAATCATTGACTTCTTCAAATAACTTTGACTTTGCTGGAAATTAGTTGAGTGGCGTGGCATAACAAACTCAAAGTTTGTTATAATCCTTCCTCCTTCAATAAAACTTGACCTCAAGTTTGGTTCAAATTGAAATCAGGGAATTTCTTAACAAAAGCATCAAATTCTTCCCAAGTAGCATCCTCCTTAGTACCATTAGACCACTGTACTAGCAAGTGTACTTCATATCCCATCCCTTTCCTGGACATCTTTCTTTCCAAGATCACACAGTTTGAGAGAGTCAGTAAATTGTCATCCACCATAGGAAGGGTTACTGCTACAGGATCAGGTCCATGATGTCTTCTCAGTTGTGAAACATGAAACACAGGATGGATTTTAGCATGAGTAGGTAGCTCCAATTTATAGGCCACTTCTCCAACTTTTGCTGTGATTTTGAAAGGTCCAAAGTACTTAGGTGCAAGTTTGTTGCAGATTTACGTAAACCATGATTGCTGTCTGTAAGGCCGCAATTTAACATAGACCAACTCCTCCTTTCGCTAGCCGCACCTCGACTGTCTTTGGTCACTTTGGTTCTTCATTCTAACTTGTGCTCTCTGTAAATGGAACTTGAGCATTTTGATACACTCTTCCCTGGCTTGTAAGCTCCTGTCAACTGCAGCTACCACACTATCTCCAGTAATGTAGGGCACATGCAAATGAGGGGGCTGTCCAAACACCACTTCATATGGAGTAGTCCCAATAGATGAATGGAAATTACTATTGTACCACCATTGAGCTAAGGGAATCCATTGAGCCCACTGTTTTGGATATTCTCCAGTCATGCACCTCAAATATGTTTCCACACATTTGTTCACTGCCTCAGTTTGACCGTCTGACTGTGGGTGATAAGCAGTGGACATACACAGTTCTACTTGCTTTGGCATTTGAACGACTCTTTCCAAAAATTGCTTAGAAAGATTTTGTCTCATCTTGACTATAGTTTTAGGAGTCCCATGTATTTTAAACACTGCTCAAAGTAAATCTTGGCCACAGTTTTAGCACCAAAAGGATGGCTCAGAAGCAGGAAATGAGCATACTTGCTAAGCCTATCCACCACTACCAGAATAGTGTCATTCCCTTGAGATTTTGGTAATCCCTCAACAAAATCCATAGAAATATCCAACCAAATTCTGCAGAATTGGCAAATGTTGTAATAACCTTTGGAGCCCTTAAGAGAGGCTTATTCTTTCGACATGTTCCACATTGCCTTACCAAATTTCTCACATCTTTCTTAAGATTCTTCGGAAAAAATTCTTTGAAATTCTCTTGTAAGTCACATGAGCACCGAGAATGTCCTCCTATAGAAGATTCATGCATGATGACAGGATCTCCTTTCTCGGCTCTTCATTAGGTCCCACTACTAATTTCCTTTTCGCTCAACTCGATCACCTTCCCATCTCGAACTTGGGAGAATTAGGCCGATCTCGTGAGTGATTGGATCGTTCTTGGCATTCCTGTTCTCGCCAATCATAGACTTTCGTAATAAGTCCGCCCGATCTCGTGAGACAGTTAAAGCCAGTAATTCTCCCCCAGTGATTCTAGAAAGGGAGTCTGCCACAGTGTTTTCTTTCCCTTTCCTGTATACCACTTCATAGTCCAGCCCTAGTAACTTTGGTAAACACTTGCTTTGGAATGCAGTAGTTATCTTTTGTTCCAATAAGTACTTCAAGCTAAAATGGTCTGTTCTTATTATAAAGTGTCTGCCAATAAGGTAAGGCCTCCATTTTTCCACAGCTAAAATCACTGCTAGTAATTCTTTCTCATATGTAGACAACCCCAAATGCTTCTCAGATAAGGACTTGCTTAAGAATGCAATTGGGTGACCCTTTTGAGACAACACAGCACCAATTCCCTTATCACAAGCATCTGTCTCCACTTCAAAAACTTCCTAAAAATCAGGCAATGCCAGAACAGGTGCCTGACTCATGGCTGTCTGTAACTCTCTAAAAGCTGTAGTGGCTCCCTCATTCCACATAAAACCATTTTTCTTAAGCAAGTTGGTCAATGGTTTGCTGATAATTCCATATCCCTTAATAAATTTCCTATAATATCCAGTCAGACCTAAAAAACCTCTCAATTCTTTTATGGTTTTTGGTAAGGGCCAACTCATCATGGCCTGAACTTTGGAGGGGTCAGTGGCCACTCCTTTTCGAAAATTATATGCCCTAGATAATCCACTTTGTACCCCAAAAAGTACATTTGCTCTTTTTAGCAAATAATTGGTGATGTCTCAAAATTTGTAATGCAAGCCTCAAATGTTTCTTATGTGATGCTAGGTCAGGGCTATAAATGAGAATGTCATCAAAAAACACCAGGATAAATTTCCTCAAATATGGACTAAAAATGGAATTCATCAGACTTTGGAAGGTTGAGGGGGCATTTGTTAGTCCAAATGGCATTACCAAAAATTCATAATGCCCTTCATGTGTTCTAAAAGCAGTTTTGGCAATGTCTTGAGTGCTCATTCTGATTTGCCAATAACCAGCCCTTAAATCAATTTTAGAAAAAGTTGAAGAACCATGTAATTCATCAAGCAGTTCATCAATGACAGGAATGGGGAATTTATCCTTGACTGTTTGTTTATTAAGTTCTCTATAGTCTACACATAGTCTCCAAGTACCATCTTTTTTCTTGACTAATACCACAGGTGAAGAAAATGGGCTCGACTGTGTCTTTGTACCACCCCACTCTCCAACATTTCCTTGGTGATTTGTTCAATGGCATCCTTCTGTATCACTGGGTATCTATAAGGCCTGACATTTATGGGGGTTGTGCCAGGTATCAAATGAATCTGATGGTCATGTGTTCTGTGAGGGGGTAAGGTGGTTGGTTCAGCAAAGACATCCTGGAATTCCTCCAACACCTCTGTTACCTCACTAGCATTCCTCTCTTTACTCACACCAAGGTGCTTGTCCCCTACAGATTGTATTTGCAAAGCAAACATCTGTCCATTCATGCACCCTTTCTTCAATTTTTCTCCATTTAACCAATAACAATTCCCTCCTTTTATTCCCCTCAGCACCACTTTCTTTTCTTTATAAACAAAATCCATCCTTAATTCCTTAAAATCCCAACTAACAGGACCTAAAGAGGCTAACCATTGTATTCCCAACACCATTTTCACATCCTCCTAAAGGTACTATCATCACATCAGCTGCAAACTCCACACCATGCAACTGCCAGTTAAACTTTTTACAGATTTTAGTGGTTACAATTTTATCACCATTTGCCACAGACACTTCCAAGGGATAAGTACTAGATATCCTACATCCAAGTTTCCTAGCCACTGCTTCATCCAAAAAATTGTGGGTGCTTCCAGAGTCAATTAATATATGCACACTTTGAGTCCTCACTTTCCCTGTCACCCTCATGGTCTGAAATGAGTTATGACCAGCCATAGCATTAAGAGAAATCAAGGGTTGCTCTTCCACTCCTTCCTCCCTACTGCTATGTACTGGATTAATTTCACACTCCTCTTCCATCTCCTCACTTTCTCCCTCAGTACCATCACTTTCCTCAATTGGAACCACCTGAATTTTGTACAACTTCCCTTTACACACATGTCCTGCAGTGTACTGTTCATCACAATAAAAACAAAGGTTCTTCCTCCTTCTTTCCTCCACATCTACAGGCAGAGGGGGTCTGTTTCTGTAGTTAGGTCTATAGGGAGTCATATTGGTATTATTTTTTGGTAGTTTTGGCCTGTAGGGTTAGTCTTAGTGTCATTTTTCTGGTATGGTGATGGTCCTGGCCTGTACTGGGTCTGATAATTTGTGTAATTAGGTCTGGTTTGAGGTGGTTTATCAAGCAAGGGTTTGTTAATCTTTGTTGCAGAAATGGTTTCTTCCTGCAACCTTGCATACTCCACTGCTTCAGATAATGTCTCAGGTTTAAAGGCTTTAACAAAGGGTTTAACAGCAGGCTTTAGTCCTCCAACAAAACTGTCTAAGAAGTACTGATCAGGTAACAATCTATTTCTTTGTAGCATTAAACCTTTAAGATGTTCAAATGAATCTAGATAATCCTCTAAAGAACCAGTTTGTGACAATTTATTGAATTCTTCAACCACATTACTATCAATAGCTTCTTTAAATCGAATACACAAATCCATGGCAAAATCATTCCAATCCACATTTGCTCTAATTGACATATAAGATTGAACCCAAGGTTCAGCCTTCCCAATCACATACAAGGAAGCTAGGTCCGCTTTTTCCGGTTATTTGGTACTTTACACAGATCAAAATATCTATTGCATTTCTTAATCCAATTCCTAGCATTTCTACCATCAAATTGGGGAAATTCAATCTTAGGGTTAAAATTGAAATTTCTAGGGTTTGGATGTATACCTTCACGATTTCCAGGTTCCTCATTGATTCTATTGTTAATTGCATTAGTCTGAAAATCCTGAAGAAGCTGCTCAATCCTCTGATTTTGTTCCCTCATCATACCCATGGAATCCTCAATCAACTTCATTCGTTCCTCCATTTGTGCTTGTAGTTGAACAATTGTTAATTTTGCCAGCTTTAATCTTGTTCTTTAATGGCGACAATGGCGGAAGATAAACAGAGGGCAGGATGAACTGTCTCTGATACCAATTGTAACGATCTTCAGGGATCAAGAATCCGGAAAGAGAGTTACGAATCAGCAATTCAATCACATGAGCTTCGAATTGATGAAGAACAAAGCTCGGATGTTGAATTAATGGCTTCTTTTATTATCAATGAAAGATTACAATTGTCAAAGATTACAAATGTAAACTATTCAATGAATTGTAGAAAATTACAGAGAATTGTAGAAAGATGATGAAGTTTGTTGTAACAGAATTTGTAAAAATGAATGGATGAATATGAATTAGTTACAATTGCTTTATTTATAGTAACTAACTCTCTAATCATTGACTTCTTCAACTAACTTTGACTTTGCTGGAAATTAGTTGAGTGACGTGGCATAACAAATTCAAAGTTTGTTACATACCCCTTACCTGAGACCGGCGAGGACGACGACGGCCAACGGCGAGTAGCAGCAACAACAACTTTACCTCTTTGACTCTCTCTATCTTTCCAACTTCTACCTACACAAAACCTGACCCTAATAAACAAATCCTATACTTCGGCCAAAGCATCGGCGACCGGCAACCGACGACCAGCGAGGACAAGGACGGTGTTGCGTCTTTACTGATTCATCCCTCTTTTTTAAGGTTTGTTTGTTGATTTCGATTGATGTACTAATTTCAATTTGTGAGAAAATTAATAGTTTCCTGTTTGTATTACGCATTGCGTCCTTACTGTTATTAATAGTTTGCAAAATGATGGGTTGAATGCTACCTTATTGTTATTAATGGAGTAGTATGCACAGTAATCTGTTGAATGCTAAAATTGGGCATAAGTGTGTTATACAAATCAAATCAAATCAAATGGGAAGATTAAAAGTGTGTTGATGTCTCCATTTTACTGTCGGACCCGCGGGTAGACCCGGACACGACTCAGACCCAATGGGTCTGGGTATGGATCCATTAATTTTAGACCCTATAGGATCTGGGTCGGGTCCGGGTCCAAGGTGTGAGGGACGGGTCTGGGTCCGAGTCTTACTGAACCCGACCCATTGTCATTCCTACTTGCTCTGAAAGGAAAGAAAATAGTGAGGTTTACCATTTTGGCGGCACATTCTGACAAATCTAGTAAAACTTGCGGAGTATTTGACCTGTATGCATTCAGACGTCAGAACTCCCTTCATACATTCAGAAATCAGAACCCATAAATGCATGACTTCAGTGTAGGCCGCGAAATTTGACTAACCGATTCAAATAGCTCAGCGCACCTCACATCATTTTGAACGCCAAATATGACCCATATTTACCCAGTAAAGTAAACAACAAGGATCCAAACTTTACAAAAGCAATCGGTCTCATTATAGACGGACCTTTACCGACCTCGAACCAAAACTTTAACATATCCCCTTGCTTTCATCTCTTTTTTTTATTCCCCATTTTCCCCAAATCCCCAACAGCAGTGCTACAACGGCTATCCTCCGGTTCCATCAGTCCAGATTTGCCGTAAGTTTAGATTTTTAATTTCGTAATTCCCTGTATCCATTTCTAATTCAAATTTGAGACTAGTTTAGATTCTTAATTTCAACTTGTTTTTGATTAATTAGGGTTTTCGCAACCAACAATCATGTTATTCTGTGCGTTTCGTCGTACTGCCTCATTATCTACTTGGATTAGATTCACTGCTCGCTCATATTGCACACATAATGCTGCTGCTGCTGCTGATGCTGTTGGTAATTCCAAACTCAAGATTTTTGATCGTGATCTTAAACGTGCACAGGTCCATCAATTCTCTATTGAACAACTTATACTGCTTTATAAATTTCTTATTTTATTAGTGAAATCAATTAAATTGCTCTTATATTCTTTGTTGGACGATTAACTTCTGATCAACCCATTTTTTCAACATTTTATGTAATTTCATCACCTAACCGTAACAAATGATTTCTTTAGTATAATGGCATGTTTGGGAAACTAGAATTTAAATTGAATCCCGTGATTGAGACATTTCAAGAGGTTGGGAAATTTTAGAATTTGGAATTGGAAATGGTCTCAATTCTAATTCCAACCCGTTTAAAATTTGAGTCTCTCAAATTCCTACCCCAGAGTATTATTAAGTTCCATCACTATCCAATCTCTAATCTTAGACTTGTCAAATAATCCCTCTGTCGCGGTCAATTGGTTTACCTTTGGTTCTGGGCCACAAAGACCACTGAAAGAGGAGGGGGCAATTATTAGATGATAATTGAACTAAATTGAGCTTAAAGGCATTCCTAAAATAGAAAGGAAAATGATTGACCGAGACACCTTAAAATGAAATAGGTGAACAAATGACCGGGACGGATGGAGTAGTTCATTTTTATTTAGGATTTTAACTAAAAAAATTTGACTAACATTATTTCATATTTTATTTTAATATTGATGCTCACTATTTTTATTTTCTCAAAAAAATACATATTTCACCCGAACTGGACGACATGCCCAATTCCAATTCCATGGCCAAACATCTTTGACGAGATTGAAATCTGGAACTGAATTCCGCGTGATCTTCGTACAAGTTTATGAAATTGGATCTGGAATTGCATATAAAAAATTTAATTTCCGCATTTAAAATCATTCCACGTTTCCAAACATTACATAGGGTTTGATGGTTCGTTTGGATTGAGGGCAATTGTTACGGGTTAATGAACTTCAAAACAAAGAACACAAATATTAGGAATGGTAAAGGGAGGTTGTAGGGGTGGTGGGGAAATTACTACCGTGATACGAGGACAATGTATTAGGGCCACATGAGAGCCATAGCTATTACCCCTTTAGTGAGCTAGTTACTATTGCTTCCTGCTTTCGTATCCTTAATACAAGTATGCTTTGTAAGGAAGTCATTTGGTTTTTCGTGTTTTTGTTTTTTGTTTTCTTTTGTATTTACGTGTGAGTGACGAGTCATGTTGTCAGACCCTAATTGTTCTAGGAAAGACTTCTCGGTCGTCGTCGTATCAAAGTGTTTTGAGCAACCTGGCATGGTTATGGTGATTATATATTGGTTGTGTGTGATTGAAAGAACTCGATGTAGGGAAAAATCGTATTTTTTGTATGCACTAATTGGTTCTTGATGGATTATATGTAATCATTGTGATGTTCTTTCAACAATCAGGTCTTTGATTATGAAATTAACTATTATTGCACAGCGTGATCGAGCTGCTTGGTTGACTCGTTCAGATGATTCCTTTGTTAACTGTCATTTGAAAATCTTTTGGATCGACTTGAGGTGAGTTTCTTAGGTTTTTCTAAAGCTATATGTAGATTATGTGATGAAAATTGGAGTTATCTGACTCTTAAACAAGGTTTCCTATTGGTACGCCTCTTCCACGATGTTATAAGCTTTGCTATCTCGTGACTATTGTGTGATTGTGTCTTCTTCAAATTGCCTCATACTACCAATTACTTTAGGTGAATCATTTACTTAGCCTCTAGACTGGCAAAAAGGAGGCTTTTAGGGATATATTGTCACATTTTGATAACAAAGTTGGACAGTTTTCACTTAGCGGTGCTACAAATTTATCTTATCTTCGGTCTACGGGTTTTCCTCTTTTATTGGTACATTATTTTCCTTTTGTAAAAAGAGGATGATACAACACCTAATTTTGTCCCCTTCAAGTTCTCATTATATATGATTTGATAGTTCTTGATGTTATCGGTAGGATTGCAAAAAGGACTTTCCCACAGCTCTGTGTCTTGGAGGGTCTCTCGAAGGCGATAAGGCATTTACTTCGTGAAAGGGGTAAGAGTGTAAAATTTGTATTATCGTGTCATGTTTCTTTCAAGTGGGACATTTTTGCTTCTTTTCAAAAAAAAAAAAAATAACTTAAGTTGGAAGTTATAATGTAGTGACTTGTTTTTTTTTTTTTTTTTTTTTTTTTTTTTTTTTTATTGTGAAGCATTAGTCATTAAATACAATTTCATTTTGGGGTATGGGGAGGATTGCTTCAACCTTGAATCACGGGTTGCTCTGTTTACATCTTCTTGTCAACATTTTCACCTCAACCTTCCTTTTCTTTGTTTGGCGGCATTTGTAGAAACGAATGGTCCTTATGGCAATCGATAAATGCTTTCATGGATTTTATGTTTGCAGAGCCTCAACTACATAAGTAGTTGTAAGGAACTAGTCTAAATCCCGAGATCTGCGCAATGAATGCGCGATATATATAGACTTTTTACATTTTTATTGTATTACTTATAGATTTTAGATTAATATCTCATTAATTTTCCTATTTCATCTCATTGAATTGTAGTATTTTGATTTTAAAAAAAGATTAATCTCAAAATTAATCAAGAGAATTGAGTAATTAGTGAAATGTGTATATTTAATGAAAATAATTTAATTGCCTCATTTGAAATAATTTTATTGAATTTTTCCGTCACGAAGTCAATAATAACAGTTTATGGTCATGTATAGTTAATAGTTTTATATTTTAATGATGAAAAGATTAGAGGTTGATGAAAATATTATTATTTTTTATATGAAAGATTAGTTTAATGAAAGCAAATGTAATTTGTTTCCATGTTTAAGTTAGAGCATTTTGGAGGGGAAACATTTTGAGAATTCTTATTCTCTTAGTAGATAGGAGATTATATTACTCCTCATATCCGCCACAATTTAACATAGAAACAAAGAACCGAATCTTAATACTTTTGGCGTGATTTAACGACCCTTGGAATTATTTATCCATCTTCATGTAAATTGGATATCTTATATTTCCTTGTGGAGACGGTGAAGCGGTGATCCCTGTTGTTTTTCATGCTTGATAGGAGTAATTACATTCGCAGAGTAGGGTGAGATCTATGAGACATACGATAAAAGAATTGTCTCCTAGCTATATTCGGGGACTTCCATCTTTATATTATACTCCCTCTATGAAGTGTAAGAAAGACTTCTTTTTGTTAATAATCTCTTTATGGTTGGATGTAAAGATGGATTTTAGTTCTTTGTTTCGGTCAAGTTTAACTTGAGCGGGGTTGATTACAGCCTGTTTTAATGACTTTGCTTGTAAGGGCTCAGGGATAGTAGTGGTGTTTTATTACTATTGCCATAGATTCACCAATCTCTAGAATTGTCCTCAAGATTATTTATTAATTAGTTTGAAACTAAATCATAGGTGAAGATTTCGATAAATAAGGCAATCGGGATTATCTAGCATCGCCTATTTTTCATTGTTACCTATTAAAAGTATTCTTACATTTCATTAATCTATAGAATTGTTGTCGAGATTATCTTTTGGTTTAGGAAAAATTACAAATAACCACCATATATTTGCGTATTTTTACAAATTACCACCATGTATTTGCATTTTTACAAATAACCCCTAACTTTCACCGTATATTCTCAAATCACCACTGTATTTTTGTCCCGAGCAACATTTTGTTTATTTCCCGACTTGTTATGTAACGATTTACGCGAAATTCCCAAATTACCCTCATTTACCTATACCAACCTTTTTACCATTTTACCCAAATAACATGAGCAACTTCTTCTCGATTTCCTTAAATCCCCCAATTAATTCCTAAATCTTAAATCCCTAAATTAATCGATCAATTTTTCTCAATCTCTATCTTACTTCCCCCGATTCGTTTTTACAAATGAATGAATTTAAAGTTCAAGGTGTGTTCATCTTGGTTCGCTCCTGTTGGCTCTGCAAGTGACTAGCCACTATTGTCAAAGTGGGCTATTTACGAAGAGGCATTAATGTAATAATGTTGCAAATGAGGAAATCCTATTGGAGTTTAATTCTTGTGGCTATGACATTTCATTGACTTATTGTGGGCCACCTTTATTGGCTTTACATAGCTAACTATGTTGTTCAACAATCTACTGGGTAAGTTACTTCTTGACCATTTTTCTATGGATGAAGATGATTATGAATCAAATTTGTTCAATTCGATTATTTTGAAGATTGGGGAAGTAAGGGGTTTTGGGATTGAAGGAGATTGATCGATTGATCTGGGAATTAAAGGATTTGGGGATTTAGGGTTTTGGAATAAATTGGGAAATTTAGGAAATTCGAGAAGGAAGTTGCTCATGTTATTTGGGTAAAATGGTGATAGTGTTGGTATAAGTAATTGAGGGTAATTTGGGAATTTCGCGTAAATCGTCACTTAATAAGTCGGGAAATAAGAAAAATGATGCTCGGGGTAAAATACGGTGGTGATTGGGGAATATACGGTTAAGTTTGGGGGTTATTTGTAAAAACGCAAATACATGGTGGTAATTTGTAAAAATACGCAAATACGTGGTGGTTATTTGTAATTTTTCCGGTGGTTTATTTGAAACTAAATCATGAGTGAAGTTTCTTAATAGATAAGGCAGTATGCATGGTGTAACTACAAATTTTCTTTGTTGATACCTTCTAAAAGTATTCTTATATAATATAGGCACTTGCATGGTTTTGTTTGATAATAATAGATATAGGCTGCTAAAATCTTGTTCCTGATGCCATGCTACTTCGTTTACATCCCAGTTGGTTGTTGTGTGTACGTGTATTGACTATGGGGCTTGAATTAAATGCTCATTATCATTGATGAATTCCATCCTCGCTGCAGGTGGAATCGAAAAGCTCATTATGATGGATATGTCATCTGATATGGTGAAGTTATGTAAAGATGCTGAGAAAGATATGCCCAACCAAGATATTGAAACATCCTTTATCATTGGTGATGAAGAGTTTCTGCCTGTGAAAGAAAGGTGCGAATAATGATGTGTAGTGATCCTTCTCTATATTCCCTTTGTCTTTCACATGTTCCTTTCGCCACCAAGTGTCTCAGCTAGTTTTGGTTCACATACTTGGATAATTGTATTAAGCACGGTCTAAGTCTTCCATATGTTTTGTATATCATGTACTACAACTTTTGGTTTTTCTTAATCGTAAGGAAGAATTTTGAAACTTCGCTTTACTTATTATTACTTGCTATCTTTGACGCTTTAGTTCAGTGGACCTGGTTGTCAGCTGCTTAGGATTGCATTGGACAAATGATCTTCCGGGTGCTATGATACAGGTATGTGCTTATTTGCATAATATACTCATGTGACCATTCTCTCCACAAATTAGTAATTTCACAGTGTTTAAAACATTCATCTAACTGTTTTCTTTTCCCGCATTTTTCCCCTTGACTGGAGATTAATGAGATCAGAGAAGAAGCTAAATGAAATGGGTATCCGTTTTTTCTTCATTCTGACCATTGTAGACGTTTGTCCACGGCAGTGCAGATTGGCATTGAAGCCTGATGGCCTATTTTTAGCTGCTATTCTTGGTGGCGAATCGTTGAAGTTTGTATTCGAACCCTTTTTAATACTACTTGTTGCTTTGCTAGAAGTATTTTACTGTTTTTGGTAGCTGAGGCCTGAGACTCCGAGGATTTCTCGTCTTATTATCTTTTCTTGTGGCTAGAGAATTGAGGATAGCATGTACTGTAGCTCAAATGGAACGTGAAGGTGGCATTAGCCCACGTTTGTCTCCCCTGGCACAGGTACTTTTTTTGCTCTTTCTCCAGCTAGCTATAGTTATCAGTTGGTTTTGGTATCACGAGCTAAATTCATTGATATTGGGATCTTGAAAATATGATAACTTGGTGCGGGGATTGAAGGTAGAGGACTGTCGCTGAAACTATAAGAAAGTGACAAGAGAAAGTGACAAGCTAACTCCAGGACAGTCAAAATATCGCACCAAAGGAAACTTGGTATATACTATACAAATAACTCCTGCAAAGCATTATTATTAGTATTGTAGTTCCTGCAAACATGCTCGTTGTCCATCTATGAACGGAACCAATGAAACGACAAGCAGATCCATCTTTGTAATGCCATCCTCCCCTCATTCTCTAAGAGAGTCAAATTAACAACTCTCTTAATTCACTTGGATTTACTACATAGTCCTGTTGACCTGTCCATGTCATTCAAAGCAACTTACCATATTTCCATATTGGGATAGATTTTGGCTTACAACGACAAATATATCCTTTGAATTTTGTGGGCTCCACCGCTTATCCACTTATTTTTAGACTAGCCCATTTGTTAAATTTGTGTCGTTTGGACATCTAGTACATCTAAATGTAGTAGCTTGTAAATATTGTCAGATAAAAGGAACATATAGTGACTACCTTTTTCCTTGTGAAACTAAGATAGCAAACTAGCTGAAAGTCTGAAAGCAGATGATGAAGAATAGGAAGAGAGTGTTCCGACTATGTTAGCAGCTTATTCAAAAAATATTCTCCCTAGGACAATGATAGTACGCGTGTACATAGCCAGTCCCTGTAAATAACTTTCACATCTGCAAACTGGAAAAAAATGCACCTATTTGTTTGCCAATCCTGCATTTTATCAAGAGTTCACTTTGGAGCCCCTCTGAATGAGGTCATCCTCTTAGAATTCTTCAACTTCTTCAAAAATTTGGATTTTCTAACAAAACTGGCTAAGAGGGTAACACATGTTCACAGTGTTTGAGTAAAATTTGTTCAAAGGGTGTAAGAAAATCAGAGGATCTCCAGACCATGCACTATCCCCTTTAGAGTGAGAGAGAGACCTTGATTGTGGAATTGTGGAACGCAGCAACTCTGATGATTTACCAAATTCCTATTGTGTCTGATGTTTCTAATGTTGCTGCCTAATGTTGATTCTCTCCCCTCCCGTCAATAGGTTTGGAGACATTCCTTGCATGAAATATGGTAGTATTTCCTGTTTTTTTGCGTTATATTAGGTTTTATTTTGTTGCTGTTTCTTCTTACTTAAATATCCATGTATTTTCAGCTGGGCATCAAAATCCCGCAGTGACACTATTGGCACCGATAACGGTTAAATTGCATGTATCCTCTGCAACCAGTAGGATTTCATACTGTGATACGATGAAGGGTCACTATGACCCCCAAATGTGCCCTTCAGTAGTACCTGTTAAGGCATTTGTTTGATGCCTTTAACAGCGTGATTTATATTTTAGTTTTATTTAGTTATTTTGAATTCAATTACAGAATGTGTCATAAGGACATTTAACATTGAGCTGCCTCTGCATGTCAACACCTCGCCAGTCGCCACTCACCACTCACCACTCACCACTATTTGAGATTCTGATTTTGTTGTCATCGACCCTTCAAAATTTTGATTTTTTTTATTCTTCATTGACCTTCTGCCTTGTGATCTTTTCGCTTTCCTTTTCACTAGTTACTACCTTTCATTAGTGTTCTTTTACTCTAATTTAATATCTTAAAGTTTAAGTGTCTATTGGATATATAGGTAAGAGATGCAGGAAACCTTTTGACAAGGGCAGGCTTCACTCTTCCAGGCGTTGATGTAGATGAATATACTGTTAAGTATGAAAATGGCAAGTGCTATGTTGTACCTGAATATGTTATTCTCCTGCTTCTTCTGTCTTCTTTTTTGGGAGAGGGAGAGTTATGATGACTGAGTTTTTTTTTTTTTTTTGGCGGTTTAAATTTATTTCCATGGTGAGGGAGAGGGACAGGGACAGGGACAGGGACAGGGACAGGGAGTATGATGACTGAGTTTTTGTGTTTGCGGTTACTTTATTTCGGAGTATGATGACTGAGTTTTTGTGTTTGCGGTTACTTAATTTCCATGATTTCTTTGACATTAGTTTTCATCTGCCAGCTTTGCAGTTGATTGAACATCTTCGTGCAATGGGTGAAACAAATGCTCTCTTGCAGAGGAATAACGTAAGATACTGTTAATTTTGTCTTTCTTATTGTTTGTGCATGTGTAATGAGGCATTGACAATGTCTTAACTACGTCAGATATTAAATAAAGAGACAGCTTTGGCGACGGCTGCTGTTTATCAGTCGATGTTTGGAGCTGAAGATGGCACAGTTCCCGCGACTTTCCAGGTAACAGTTTACTCTCATTGCTCGGAATTAAATTGTTTAGAAATATGATGTTTGGCATCCGTATCTTTTTTTATGTTGGAAGCAAAATAATTTGGCATGTACGAGTGAAAATTGATCATTTTATTTCCTTCCTCTTCAACAACGGAGCTTACTATCTAAACAAGGGACTTTTATCTCTTCCCCTTTTCTCCCCTGGATCTCCCTCTATCCCTCACCAGACAAGGGGCTACGTGTGAACCATTTAGAACTTGAGGTCCTACAACGTGAATTTTAATATGCTACTAGTTGGAAATATTTCATCAACTATTTCCTAGGACTTGACTCCCATGTCGTTATTGCTCCAACTCGGTCCCCTATTGAACTAGCAGACTACAATGTGATGAGCTTTGTAGTCTAATAACTTTGAGACAGTATCAGGCTTCTCGAGTTCAGTTACAGGTGAATCAGATGATATTACCTTAGCTGGAATTAGGGATGTGATTGGTACAGGGTGGGGGGTGAATATAGGCTTCCTGCATCTGCACCCACCTAGCAAAACCTCTACACCATACTGGCTCGGCTACGCCAGTGCCCACTGCAGGTAAGTTTCCCACAACCTCTTCTGCTCCAAACGGGAGAAGATCTACAACCATACTGCTTTACTTACTTGCTAGTTGCTACCATCTATAGAAGTGGTGTGTCTCATCCCCAAACATGTTGCACTCATACCCACTTTGACGAGGACGGGTACAATGTAGTATTTGCTTCTACCCAGTACCCACCTCATTGATATCCCTTTGGAATGTAAAAGGCTACAATTGATCTTGGCAGTCCACATTGCTCAAAGTTAAGATTTAATCGGTTGTCAATCCATTGCTGGTCTACTTGACCCTATTAATTTAATCTTTATTTATGCTGTATTCAAGACTAAATGGATTCGAATGATGATTCATGTTAGTCGACCCCATATCATGTCGGGGTTAGGGTTAATGCTCTGTTGTTGTTATGGACAGGTGATTTTTATGACGGGGTGGAAAGAACATCAGTCTCAGCAAAAGGCAAAAAGGCGAGGATCTGCCACTGTATCCTTTCAAGACCTCCAAAAGCAGTTTGGAAGTGAAAATTAGGCTTGTCATACCAGTCGGTATTACTAGCCTTATAGTTTTCTTGAAATATGTTACGACAATTAAGGGTGTGTGTGGAGTATAGAACAGGGGTGAAGGGAAGGGAGGGGGTGGAGGGAACTGGGAAGGAGGATTATGAGAATTTTCCCATCAAGTCATTCCTTCGTTGTAGAGATTTTAGTTTGCCTTATGGGGGAGGAAACGAAGATTTTAATCCAATCCTCCCCTCCCCTCCCCTCCAAATTCCTCTAATCTCATTTCGCTAGCCAAATAAAGCAAATTGCCCCTTCCCTTTCATTTCTTTCATCCAAGCAAATGTGTAAGAGGTTGGTTGTACGAGTATATTTTTACTATTATTTATGGGTAGTGAGAAATCTCATATTGGTTTTTGTGCATACATTTGGAGAAAAAAAACATACATCGGATGTATTACTTTTTTTTTTTTTTTTAAGCATATATGTATTTTTTCTTGAGTTTATTACCTCAAACTTTATTTGTTTTTGAGCATGTGTATTTTTTCTTGAGCTTATTAAACTTTATACTCCCTCCTAATCTAATTGTTGGTTCCCTTTCTTTTGGTCACCTTAAGGAAATGAATTTGGACTACACAAAATACCCTATCCTATATAGAATTGAATTTGGATCACACGAAATTTAACAAAGAGGAAAGGGTACCACACCCGACTAGCATTGAAAAGGAAAGAGGAACCAACAATTAGACTAGGAGAGTACTAAACTTATATGTAATGTTTTTGAGTTTTAATTTTTTAGAGCTTAATGTTTAACTGAATAAATTCAGAAACTCTATAGTAAAACACATAATTTTTAAAATATAACTCCAAAAACTTTATTATAATGCTCAGAAATTATAGAATATGTGATAGTATATCAGTAATCAGTGGCGGAGCTAGGATTTGAACTTAGTGGGGCGAACGACTAATTTTATAAGGTACATTCGAATTTTTTTTGGAAATTTAACTAAAAACTTCGAAAATTTCATCCGCCACCACTGTGTATAATCCACTTAGTGATACAGTTGAGGAAAAATACACCATTTCCAGTATATCGGATGTATAATCCACTTACTGCGCGTCTTTATGAGGTTATTATATTAAAAAGATTTGAGTTTCAAATAATGGTAGATTGGTAGTGCATGAATCGGATATTGAATTTTGAGTGCTTGTTTGGATTTGAAATTATATTCAAAATTTCTAAATTAGATATCCATATTCGAACGAAAAAAATCAAAATTAGACGTGGTTAACTTTCTAATATCCATATTTTGACATTTTAATAAGAGTTTTTTTGTCAAAAACTACCTAAAATTTACCTCATTTTCATAAATACTACCTAAAGTTTTTAATTTTGCGAGAAACATGTTATTTTTTTGTCAAAAACTACCTAAAGTTTTTTTTTTTTTTTTTTTTGGTAAAATTAGAGGGTACCATGTGAATTTTCCATTTTAGTTTGCTTTTGCTTCCTCATTCAATTGAATTCGGCTCAACATGTGTTATTTTACCTCGTTTTGTGACTTTGTCAAGTATGGTTCGAGAGAATCAGGGGGATGAGAAATAATAAAAAAATAATAAAATATAAAAAACACATTCAACAAAATCTTCCCCGTAGATCCTAGCATTAATGCTCTATACCTCCTCCCAGCTCAAACACATCGGTTTAATCCTTGATCGAATCGAATTAGCATTAAAAGGTGTATTACCATACTAATTTTTTAATCATAAGGGAGCATATACAAAAACATGCAGCAGAAATTCAAGAACTACATTTAGCAGCTTAACCTTCACAATTGACATGGCTACGAAGTTAGGAATGTAAATTCACACTACAAAAATAATACTCTAATTAACTCCTCTACAGTCCTTCCCAAAATGGACTGCTCGGCTAGGTTTTCATCAAAATCTCAAATTTTGTTGCTCAAAACTTCTGCTAACTGATACTACCTCTACCCCTGTATTAGTCCAACATCACTGCATTAGGACCTGTTCTTAACTTATCGATCCCTATCACACAAAAGAGATTGGTAACGTATGGAGATTGTAATAAACAAGACGTATAGAGCAAGGATGGCAGCCCTACTGTGACACATAAGTGTAATTATAAGGCGGTGGGCGGCACCAGGAGCACCAAAACGGAGGAACGCAGTTGCAGGTTGCAGGAGTAGCTCCATGTGGCCAGGCAGGATACTGTTGAAAGGGCACAGAGTTTGGTGGGGGTCCGTACAATGCACCTGTAGGATTATAAGGCATGAACATTTGAGATGCATCTAATGGATCTACCCGCTTATCTTCTCCTGGAAATTCCATAGATGTTGCACTGCCCTTCCTCCTGTCTATCAAGTCTGATTGCATATCTGAAAGATGAGAAGAAGTTAGAATGCACGGCACAAACTTCCCTAAGACTGATACTACTTTCACCTTACTCATATTGTCTTAATTTGACATTGGTGGTTAACCGGTGTCAACTTAGAGCAACAGTATCTCAAAACGTATGTAAGAGATACAATGCAAAGTATGTCTGATTTGATTCAGCTAAACTGATATTAGCAGATCATTTTAAAAATGGTGTATGAGAAAATATGATCAAAATTGACATCATTTCTGCACCTCAGTAACAGTGCCCGCAACAGAGATTTTTCCCAATAGATTTCTCATAAGAACAAGCATCATACAAACTGAACTCAATCAGAGGTATACGTTTTCGATTCATCAGGTGATGCTGCTCAGATACAAGTTACAGAAAACATACGATAAGACAGCAACATAGCATTGCTGACCAAAATAGACATTTGATAACATTTCTGCATTTACAGTGGTCTATAGAAGAGTTTGAGAGCACACATAATACATGTCAGTATCCGCAATATAACATGCTTTAAAGGTAAAAGTCCGGAGACTCCTAACGTATTTAGAGCTAACATAGCACAACCAGGCGTGACTAAGAATCATCACAAATTTAACTTGCTTTACTTTTAGTACTACTTTTTCCTTAATTTACTCTATGATGCTAAGTTTAACCATTTAAACATCAGGATGTTCCTTCTACGATGGGAGTTCAAGCAGGCATGAACTTTTGAGGGGGGTGATGTACGCGAATCTGATTCTATCCAGAAACATTTAAACAAGGCGTTTGAGGCGTGTAAATACACTGCAGCTATACCTATAAAAGGCAGCCCTCAGGGTATACCTTAAATGTAAACAAAATATATCTCCTAAACTCTCTCTACTAACTCGATCTCCAAGGGAATTAATAGGAAAGATCATCTTCCAGCAGAGTTATCTAATGATTGTATTGAAAGTAAATCAAGACAGCATGAACAAAAAAAAAAAAAGTAAATCAAAACAGTAAGCATGTGAGTCATTCATATAACAGCAACAACATCATCCGAGTGCATTTGTTAAGCCTCTCTGGTTTAAAGCCATCCATACATTAGAAAGTGTAGAATATGAAATGAAAACAAATAGAAGGTGAAAAAGATAAAAGGGTAAAGGCTCACCATTCTTTGGTTTTGACAAGCCAAGCCTAACACCAATATCTGAAGCCAGCCTATGGTGATAAATCATCTCATAGAATCCCTGAAGTTCAGTCGCCTCATAGTTGGATCCCAAGTTGTACGCTGCTAATAACAGCAAAAACCCGAGTACAACAATGCTAGTAATTCCTTCGGCCACCATTCCATGCCTCCATCGCCTTGCCACCCAGATAGCCTCATTCTTCACAGCTTCACTGACACAGGCATTCATGTTCATCAAGTACTCGAGCAACAACACACAGCTAGTCCTTACAGCTCTTGTATCAAATCCGGAACTACCTGGCCTTTCAAGATGTGGTGGGTAAAACCCGTAAATAGCAGACAGTACCAATTTTGCTGGGTCATTTGACTGTTTAAGTGCATTACAGAGTTTTTCCATCATTGACTGGTGCTCCATAAACCTGTCATTCAACAACATTTGTAAGTTTCTCCCACTCATTGCTTTGCAAAGTATAAGAATTTGGTCGGCATCCTCAACATCGTTGTTGGCTTTAGACTCCATAGCCTTAAGTTTTTCCGTCAATGCTTTCTCAACCACTACTTTTGCTTCATGAAGCGATCTCAGTTCTTTCTCTTGCAGCTTCAAACCCATGTAGCGTTGATCAAGTTCCTGCAGTTTCAGTTCTATCTTGTTGGATTTCTCATCAATTTCCTTCTCCTTAGAGGCCTGAGCTTTGCAATGTTCTTTAAACTTGGCTTCCCTCGTTTCTAAAACCCTCATAAGCTTACTAACCACCTTCTCTCTAGTCCCCACTTTTTGCTTACGCGCATTGATCTCACTCTCATATAGCTCCATCTCTTTACGCCTCTCAGCTACTTTGGCGTCAATAGCATCAAGACCTTGATTCAATTGCTTCTCTCTTAACTCCACCAATTGGTAACGCTCTTTCAACTTCTCTTCCCTCATTTCTAAATCCCTCATAAGCCTATTAACATTCTTCTCCTTCATCCCTACATCTTGGCAACGAACATTCATCTCTTTAATCCTTTCATCTACTTCCTTTGCTTTCGCGTCAATAGCATCTAGACCTTGATTCAATTGCTTCTCGCTTAACTCCATCGCTTGACAATGTTTCCTTTCTAATTCGTCGCGGTATTCCTCCAATTTCTTAACTTTCAATTCAAGTGCACCAAGATTATCATTCATTTCCTTTTCTGCAAACTTAATCCTTTTCCTATTCTCATCTATCACCCTTTCTTCGTCCTCCCTCGCTCGACAATTTCCCCTCGTCTCCTTGTTTTCGCTTCCCGCCTCTATCAACTCATTTATTTTGGCCTCTCTCATTTCTAACAACTTCAAACAAACACTCATCTCCTTCTCCTCCAACTCTAAGTCACTCATTCGACATCGTCCCACTTCCAAATCCAATCCCACCTCCTCCAAAACCCGCTTCTTTTTCGACACAAAACCTTTCTTTCCCTTCCGTTTCAAAATTAGTTCTTTCGACTTCAATGTTTCGAAACCCTCCTTAATCTTCTTCTCTTTGGACTCCAAATCCTCCCATTTCTTACTCAATTCATCCAATTCCAACTCCAATTGTTTACCTTGCGCTCGACGAGACTCAACCAATTCCTCCTTCTTCAACCTCAACTGTTCACAACAAGCCATATACTCCTCCTCAACTCGCTTCTCTCTTAAAACCAGCTTTCGACAAGACTCGTTCAATCTCGTCTCTCTCAACACAAGTTCTCTCTCACGCACCCTCATTTCTTTACACTTCTCACAAAATCCACCCTCTTCCACTTCCGTCATAGCCAAGGAGCTCTGTAAACTGTCCAGTTGTTCGGAAAGCGATAAAACCGGCAAAGCGCGAGAGTGAAACTCCTCTAAAGTTTCGCCGAGTTTGTTAAGAACTAACTTGGCTATGTCTGTGTCTGAAGAAGAAGGTGGAGGTTCGTCCTCCGCCATTGTTGTAAGCTTTCTGAGAACAAATTTGAGGGACATGGGAATACAATATATGTAAAGGAAGATGAAAACCCTAGAAAATAAGGAAAAGAAAGGAAATGATTGAGAAAAGACAAAAGTTGGAAACTTGCTAAAAATGGAAATCAGTAAAGCTTAGTTGTAGGGGAGGTGGGGGTGATGGTGATGGAAGTGGTAGTGGAAGAGTTGAACAACATTTTTTGAGGTACAGGATGCTAAAAGCCTAAAACGAATCTTTCTTTACATGTACTGCTGTTTTTAACTTTTTATGTATTGGCTTTTATTATTATTATTATTATTATTATTATTATTATTATTAGGATTATTTCACAGGAATAATCCATCCTATTGCTGCCCCACCTATATTAATCCATCCTTTACATTATCTCATATTAATCCTACCTATTCCACCACTTTCTTTGTTTGCACTTAACCACTTAAGTGACCTGCTAATTCCGGTCCATATTTTTTTTTTTGCCTTTATATTTTGCCTTTCTTCTTCTTCTTATTCATTTACTTCATCCCCTACATACTCCTCCTGTCCTCCATTGCCAACTACTAAACACAACCACCAAGCTACTGAACCCGCCACACTATCAGCAATACCAACACCCACAAACACCAAGAACCATCGCCAAACAACCATCCCGAAACACCTTATAGCAGCACCATCACCGGACACCAAACACAAAGAATTACCATACAACCGTCATTTTTAACCTTATCAAATTGGACTAATATTTCAGAGATTTGGTAACCATTTTTATTACATTTCATTGGGTTTTTGGTGCGAGAAAAGCCGTCGAAAATTCCCTTCAACACTGAAATTACCTAAAAAAACCCAATTATAATTGACAAAACCCTAACTTGATTGTGAAATTGGCGATGTACTGAAGATGGAGGAACTCGTAACGAAATCTGAAGAAAACAACAAATTGATGAAGGTTTTGTGGGTTTTAATCAATTTCGAATCAATTTGCTATTAATGGTGAATTTTTCTGGGTTTCATCAATTTCGGATTTCCCAAATTCGCCAAAAAAGTTAAGGGTTTTTGGTGAAGAATTAAAATTTTGTTAATGAAATGATAAAATGTATATTGTATTATATATGTTAATGAATGATGAAGAATGAAGAATATGTTAATGGAATGTTGTGTTTAATGAATGATGAAGAATGAATGAAGATGACATTAACGGCAGAGGGGGAGGTGAGAGAGATGAAGGTAAGAAAATGAAATTTTAGTTCATTTAAGAAGGGTTTACCTGTTTAACAGGTAGCCCTTCACTTAGGTGTAAAACGGGAAGGTCGTTAAATAGGTAGGATTAACGTGAGATAATGTAAAGGATGGATTAATATAGGTGGGACAGCAATAGGATGGATTATTCATGTGAAATAATCCTTATTATTATTATTATTAATGATGATAATAATAAATGTGATTTTTCTTGGAAAAAGGACAATTTCATGGTGCAACAAAGATCCTCTCCATTTTTTTTTCTCTTCATTTCCTCTCACAAACCCATTTAATAATACTATCTCATCTAACTCTATTAAACCTTTATTTTTATGTATAAATCGTGAACCGTTCGATGTTGACACGATACAATCTTAGCCGTTGATAGGTAATGACCTCTCCATTTCTTTTTAGGAAATGGAGAGAATTTTGGCTCCTCATGGTGGAAGACCGTATACACAGAAAAGTCATCTACTTCGTCCTCTCCATTCTAAATTATTCATGAGGTCATTAATCAAATTTTAACTCTTGCGGAAGGTGAGTTTGTGTTAGGCATAATGGATACTTTACAAAATTGATTAAAGCATAATTTGGTCGTTTATATGACGTTTTATGTAATACATAATATGATAGTAAGAACTTTTATACATATTATGGTCACTGAAATTGGAATGGTAGTTAAGTTTGGATTTGTCCAAAATGGAAAGTGGGTAGGTTGAAATATTGAATTAATATAGGAGTAGAAAGCTGAACTACCTCCTTACTCAGGGGCTACTCTCCAATATATCTTAGTACTCGACATAAAGGCTCGACAAGTCTTTTAATTATAATTCAGATATTGATACCTAATAATCTATCCAAATAAATTACAATTAACTTACTACATACAATATGAAAAAGTAGGAGCCAAAACATAAATACTGCAAAGTATTAATATTTTCTGTTATCTTAAATATGAATGCAAATGTATTTTATCATTCTTGATAATCACCATTTTGAAGTGGTTTCTATGTTTGTTTGTCACAACCAAGCAATTGCAGGTGCAACCCTTAATTCCCTTCTCTCGCACCCTTTGTTCAATTAGCCCTAACAAATACACTCCCATTTAGGACTGATCTAATACTTCGAATAAAAAGCTGGAGATCAGAGAAGTACATGTACATTATATAATCTCAATCAAAAGGACATTGTACCTTATATATGCAAAATATACATAACCAAAGTATCATATTACTCAATTGATCACCTTGTGTCAAAATAAAACCCAAAACTTCAAATAGCATCATCTCCTAACACATTATCTAAATTTATCCAATAAAACCAGAATGTTTAATCAATCGTCACTATAGCAAAAAAAACATAGTTTTTTTTCTAGAAAAACAATAAGAGGACACAAATTCAAAATTTGATACTCACTCGAGCAAGTCGAGAAGTTAATATTTTTTATATGTATTGATTTTGCGCAAAATTAGTTAGTAAGCTCTAACTATATTTGGTTAGAAGCAAATTAAGGGTTTGAAACAGTTTAATTCGAGAAGAACAAAATACTACAAGAGAAGCATAACTATTACTCGTAAAAGCCTACTAAATCAGGCAGGTAATAGTTGCTTTCGTAGTACGTGTATCATCAACCTGTTATCTTAGGGTTTTGATCAAACATAAGCATAGTTAACTAAATCGTATGAAAAATAAAAGGAAACATAAGAAACGAAAGTGTCTAGTAATTGACAATAATAAACATGTAATGTGATACAACCCTATTTACATTTACCATATTACCAATAGAATTCACCACGTCAAATCTATAAAAACAATAAAATTAAACACTTAATTAGTTACAAATCAATCAAACAAAAATTTTCAATAACTATTGCAAACGAAATAAATCATAAAACTCAATTATAATTTGGAAACTAATAAACGACAAACCGAGAAATTACCACTGGAAAATTATGAAAATATAAATTACAAGATTAATAGAAAAAAAAACACACTATTTTTGAAACTTTTTCTATGAAGATGGTGTGTATTTATAAAAAAGAGAGACACAACAATCAAACATTAAAGTTCCCTCAATTAATATGTGACTATCCAAATTCATTATCAATAGTTCTTCGTCTACTCTATTTAATAAAAACACAATAGAATTAATTTTGCAATTAAGGGCAATGAACGTTCGTGATTTTAGTGGTAAATTTTCTTAAATTGAGGTAGATAATTAGAAATAATTAGGTAGCTGATGTGGCAGCCTTAAGAAGCTTATTTTGTAACATATGAATAGATTAGGTTTGTACTCAATCTTGCCTTTTTAAAGTATTTATAGATTAGTCCGTCAGAAGCTGAAGACGAACCGAATCAATACTATATTAGCTGATATGGATAGTAGCGGGCCATTTGTTGGTATTATTATATGATAAACGTATAACACCCCCATATACCAACGTGCTTTATCAAGGACCACCCTAGCATGAGAGACTGTTACCATCTCGGTTGCCCGATGATAGTATATCAAAAGAAACTATTCCACATTTATTAAAGTATATATATAAGAGGTTAACGATTACATTATCTCAAACCAACTCAGAAGAAAAGAATAAAGATCTCAATACAACTGAAATCAAAACAGCTAAACTCGTAACAGCAGAAGCTAGACTCGAAGTGATGACATCCCATCTCGTCCCCGTAGCTAAAGACAACCGTCACATGTCACAATATGCTCACCATTTCCGAATGGATCACCACAGGTTTACAAAACAATAATAACGGGGTCAATTAACTGCATAATTAAAATAAGCCAAATGTAACAAAGATAAAATAGTTGTTCCACCATCAATCTCCAACTCCCAATCACATCTCACAACTGACTACAAACTAAAGTGTGTAGCCCTGCCAGATTACCCATCGCAACAGATAATCGTCACCGCCAGTGGGGGACCGCAGCCTTGCCACCTAAGCCCCGCTCATCACACGAGCGAAAACCCATCTTCATTAATGTCTACATTCCCTCATGTGGCGGGATCCACAGAGGGCGAATCAAGGGCGTGAAGCCACTCCCGCAAGTGACATCACTCAGCCGAGGGCGCACCTCGTAAACATCATCAACCATCTCAACTCCAACACCCATACTCTAATCCACCAACAACAATCAGTCAACAATATCAATCGTATCAATCAATTACAACACACATCTTAAATCAATTAAACAATAAACTGAGTAGGGAAACCCTACCTTAGCACAAATCCGATACGAGTCAATCAAGAAATCTTGAACGACTCCTCTACGAAATCTCCACCTAACAATAATCATACAATCGAATCATAATCATGCACAAAACCCTTTTTCCCCCAAATCACCAAACTAGAGCCCTAAAAGACAAACTGACAAAACTCATAGGACTAGTGGCTTACCGACACAATCGACGCAAGAGAGGAATGAACAAGACTCACGAGCAATCCACAAACTTGAGAGAGATTAGAGGTTATTAGAGTTACGTTTGAAGGTTTAGGTTTTGGTAAAAAGTAATTATGAAACTATAAATCCCGTTTTATAACTCTAATCCTCTCTAAATCAAACCGTGGAAATAATCACCGTCAGACCGGATACTTGGTCGAGTATAGAGTATACTCGGTCTATTACCATATTTGGCCGAGTATTCCTGGACAGTAGCCTGACCAGAAACACACGACGCATTACTCGGCCGAGTAACAGGACTTAGAAAAACGTAGCATTACAGTCTTCCCTCTTTAAAAATGAACTTCGTCCCTGAAGTTCAAGCCCAAGCTATAAAACATGAACACTTAACACTAACTCCACCCACCATGCTTACTTCCACAACACGGCTCACGATATCGTGTCAACTATAGCATATCCTCTCGATACTAACTCCATAATATTATTGAATACAAACAACATAAGTGTTGCCAACTCTGTCTTACTTTCATAACGCTCACTAGCAAACTCAATACCAAGACAATCCATCAAACAATATCAACCACCAAAACGGAATGTTACATTCTACCATCCTTCAAACGAACTTCGTCCTCGAAGTTTACTCATACACATAAACATCATACTATTACAAGGACTGCCATTACCTGAAATAAAATCGACCACAACGCAAATCCATCCTTATTCCACACCAACACTCAAACTTCCAATTATACTACAACAGTACAACCATCAAACTCTCTTTGTCGCATCCTACTCCTCTTAAGATAAATGTTATCTCCTCGTAACTCACTAATACTAGATCCTTAGTTGTATTCTTCCTCTTATCCTCATCTTATATCACTTATCACCGACTATAACTTCAACACCGACAGCCATCTCATATCCAAGGCTCTCTCTCCCTAACAGCTCTCGTGCCTCCAATTATTCTGCACTTCATCTAACCTATATCATAAAATCCTCAGCATAACCACTACTTCATCTCTTCAACATTACCGCCAAATGACATACTTCTTTATACATGCACTTATTTCCACAATCATAACTAATGATCCACAATTGTTACACATACTCACACTAGATCCTCGAGTTATCCTGTTTATTGCCGTAAAACGCATCCATACTTTAACATAATACTAGGTCCAAACACTCTATACTCACTTTTCCAATAATGATTACGAACCACTTGCCGCTTCCAGCTCAGCGAAACACATTCTACAAACCCTTGCCACAACTATGTCAACCAATGCCTCATCGAAAACAAGATCGAAAGTACTCTAACAACTTCTCACAACTGTGTCCCATTATCAGAATATCACTATAACATGACAACAACGGAAACAAACACAACTTTATTTCCATATCATGCTCCACCCTCACTCCCAAGCCAGAACAGGTAAGAAACATTAATAAACAAAACAACAATCTATATGCCTCGACCGACACTGACAGGAAACAGGAAACAGCAGTAAACAAACAAAAATTGTAATACTACGGTTTTATGAGTCTGTGGGTAATCTATCGAGTGGGGCTTACTCTGTCGATTAAGTATGTTTGGTTTACGAAACAAGAGTCTGCCTTTAGGGTACTCGATCGAGTAGCCTTGGCACTCGATCGAGTAAGTGGCACTCGATCGAGTACGAGACTTACTCGATCGAGTAAGTCGGTTATCGGGTGTTATTTGACGGGTTTTGTTAATAATGCGGATTAATATATATTATACTCCGTTATCTTTCCTAAACATTTTTTACAAACCTAATACACAAAAAGAGAGATTTCATACTACGTTGTTCAATTCATTCGCATTAATGGCAAATCCCGGAGCTAGAGAAGTCGGATTTCGTTGTTCTTTATATCATTGTGATCCTTGCATCAAGGGTAAGTTCTTCGTACTGTTTTTATAGTATTTGGTTGACTTTGGTTAAACCCTAATTTGGGGATTGGGGGTTTTTATGATTATATTGTTGTGGTAGTGATTGTATGATTATGTGTATAGGAGGAGGATTCGTAGAAGAGAGGTTTTGAGACAGTTGCTAGATCGTCTGACTTTGTAGTTGCTTTTCATGTAGGGTTTCCCTACTCGGTATTAATTACATGATTGTGGTGATTGTGTTGTAGTTAGTGATTGTTGTTTGTTTCAGACGGTTGTGATTTCATATTGTTGATTGTTTCAGACGGTTGTTGAGGTTGTATTGTGATTACTGTTTATCTGTCTGTGTTCTTCGGGGTGCGTCCCTGGCTGAGTGGAGTCACTTGCGGGAGTGGCTTCACGCCCTAGATTCACCTTCTGTGGAATCCGTCACGGGGAGGATGTGCACATTAATGAACATGGGTTTATCGCTTGAGGGAGATGAGCGGGGCTTAGGTGGGAACAGATGCGGTCCCCCACTGGCGGTGTGGAGTACCTGTTGCGATGGGTATTCTGGCAGGACTACACACTTTAGTGTGTAGTCAGTTATGAGGAGATTGATTATGGAGTTGGGGATTGATTGTGACGATTGAGTTGTTTGACATTTGTCTTATTGTGTTTGTATTGTGTAATTAGTATTGACCCCGTTTAAATATTTTAAAAACTATGGTGATCCATTCGGGGATGGTGAACAGTTGTTGAGCAGGTTTGATTCGATGCATTTGGGATAGCTGGGAGGAGTCACCACGAGGCAGTTTAGAGTCTTCCGCTGTTATACTTTAGTTGTTGAGACATTTGGATTTTAAGAACATGTATCGTACTTTTACTAGTTTTGGTTTTGGATATGTAATCACTTTAAACCTTATTGCTATTTAAATTATGTTTCTTCATTGTCATTTGATTATCGTTGCCTCGGAAAACCGAGATGGTGACGTTTTTATACCTGAGTGGTCCTGGTAAGGCATTTGGAGTATGGGGGTGTCACAACAATCTAGATAACTGATCTATACTTTCGAAAGTTCATCTCACCAGCATCCCATCTACTTCACCACAACCGATGACGGCATCGCAACACCACCACCAACAGCCGCACCGCAGCGTGAAAATACTCTTATCACAACACGAAGTACCGTGCCCGGATCGCCACCCGAGGCACAACAACCACATCGATAGTCATCGCAACTTATACAAGCCCATAAACACGGACTCAGTACACCTTCCTTGACCAGAAGAATTCCTTAAAACCACTTTACTAGATCACAACGTAACATATTACACGGAATAACATATAATAACCTTATGAATATCATCCATACTATTACTCATGAGGCCGGAACCTCACACTATTACTTGCAGATATCATACATACACATACAAGTATAACTAGCCATTCCAGATCATCCAAATTACCACTTTTGAATATCATCTTATTAGGATACCGTACACAACATATGACGCGGAACACTCATATAACGACTTATAACTATCACACCATACCATTACTCGTGAGGTCATAACTTCACACAAACATTTGCACACATCATGGACCCATAATCGAATCTAACTAGCCAATCCTGATCATGTAAGTTACCACTTGGTAATAGATATCTTCACCCAAGCTTAACTCACATGCCTTTCATAACATGTCTTCCCATCCGCACAATTATCACCACCCGACAAACGTAACCATATCATAAGTACCCAACTACTAGCAAACACCCCCTATATCTGTATTTTATACTCCCTCACATACATACATACCATCAGGCCTCCACAAAATCAACCTCTTTAGAATGGCTAACTTCCCTATTTAAGATCATCCTTAACCGCTAGTGACAACACTACGACACTACCATCTTTCATGCAACCACTTTCTTACTATCACTTCTAAATATAACAATTCATTTCCCCTGTTGGGTTATCATCCCGAATAACGAACATCAAATCCATTAACAAAATTTACCTCAACATTCTTTGCAATTCTAACTTTAATTATATCGTCATCTAACTCTCCACCAAGTTCTCATATCATGCAAACACTCTACCAGCTTCTTACTCCCTTAATACCTCGAAACGCACGGCTAACATATCGCCCTGAACTCCTATATAACCATTAACTCACACCCTCTTATGATGCTATCGTACATTTCCATGATTCCTCACTTTCATGTTCCATAACTTTGGTCAACTTTCTCCTAGCTTACTTCCATCATTCTTTTAATACCAATTAATAATTCGTCTCCTTCCTTCTTCTACCTCGCTCTTTAGTAATCCGGTTACCTTCTTGTTGCTCCACAACTCAAATTCCATTAATTCATATCAATATCTTCTCATTCTTTCTTATCACTGATCCCCTTCCATCATACTACTTACTCACACTTGTCACCATCAAGTCCACACAACTAACGGTTACTCTTCAATTAGTTGTAACTCCCTTTCGTATCCCTAAAAAACTAAAAATTCACCTCATACCGTTAATTGCCCAAAGAATTATACACTAGGCTCACATCTTGATAATCCAAATTCCCAAACTCGACCACTATCTACACATCGCGGCATAACTCGATCTCACTATACACCATTCGTTTTCATCCCTCTATAACGACCTTCTATCACATATATTTTCTTAACCAACACAATCCTAACCGTCTCCCCCCATAAGTCCTTACACATTCCAATTTGTTACTATTGCATCCCTCATCTCAATCTTTGCATTCTCACGTTTTTTTTACACTTACATCACCCTTGCCCATATACACTTACTTTTATATTACTCAACACGCGACTATATCACTCACCACATCTCACAAAACATACTCCCTGCCTCGATAAGCCCATCAATCTTCCCTTTCATTTTCCACTATCCCTCACAACCACATATTACTCTACTCCAAGTGCCTTACCAGGACCACTCAGGTATAAGCTGTCACCATCTCGATTTCCCGAGGCAATGATAATCAAAAGACAATAAAGAAACAACATTTAAATAGTATAAAGTTTAAGTGAATACAATCCAAAACCAACTGCCAAAATACGGATTACATGCTCTCAAACAACTGTCTAAAAACTATCAAAACTACAGCGGAAGAATCTATCATCTGATGACGACACATCCCAGCTATTCCATGTATCTCGACTCATACCTGCTCAACAACTGTTCACCATCCCCGAATGGATCACCACAGTTTTTAAAACAATTAAACGGGGTCAGTACTAATCACACAATTTATATAACTCAATAAAACAACACACAACACATTCAATCAATCGCGCATTTTCCCGAACTCCATAACCAACTCCACAATACTTACTACACACTAAAGTGTGTAGCCCCGCTGAGTACCCATCGCAACAAGGTTACTCCTCGCCGCCGATGGGGACCTGACCATTCCCACCTAAGCCCCGCTCATCTCCGTCGAGCGATAAACCCAAATCCATTAATGTGCACATCCCTTCTGTGGCGGGTTCCACAGAAGGCGAATCATGTGTATGAAGCCACTCCCGCAAGTGACTCCACTCAGCCAGAGACGCACCCCGAAGAACACAGACAGATACAATCAATCACAACTGTCACAATACTCGTACGATACAACTCAACAATCACAAAGTACAACCAACACATCATGTGACTAATACTGAGTAGGGAAACCCTACCTGGAATGCAATACAATCAGACGGTCTCAACAGCTGTATCAAAACTCCTCTTCTACGAATCCTGCTCCTAACATATAATCATACAATTACTAACAATCACAAAACTAACAAAAACCCCCAATCCTCCAAATTAGGGTTTAAACAAACTTAATAAAATACTATAAAATTGGTACATAGATCTTACCCTCGACGCAATGATCACAAGAAAGTAAAGGATGATGAATTCCGACCTCTCAAGCTCCGGGATTTGTCAATAATGCGAAAGATGCGAAGAACGTAGTTTGAAATCTCTTTTGAAGTGATTAGGTTTAATAAAAGTGTTTAATGATGATGACGGAAAGTTATATATACCTATTCGCATTATTAACAAAACCCGACAAAACATTACCCGTAAACCGAGCCACTCGATCGAGTAGCTGACGTACTCGATCGAGTGCCCCTACTCGATCGAGTACCAAGGCTACTCGATCGAGTACCCTCTGACGGACTCTTTGTTTTAAAACCAAAACACCCTTACTCGACAGAGTAAGGCCCACTCGATAGAGTACCCAGAGGCTCATAAAACCGTAGTATTACATGTCCTCCCTACCCAACATATATCCCTCATAAGCCGACATTCTCCACATCATAAAGATCATCGGTAACCAGTATCAAGTCTGTCACATATGTAAAAGAATGCTTTAAGAACCTACACATACATGTGCACATAACCTACGACTCAAAACATATGTAAGAACGTAGCCGTCGACTCAAAACAACCGCCCAAAGAGGTACTCGGTCGAGTACATAACATACTCGGCCGAGTACAGGACACTCGGTCGAATAATGAGACTACTCGGCCCAGTTCTCACTCCACAAGCCGAACAAAATTATCACAGAAATATTACTCGGTCGAATATGGGTTACTCGGCCGAGTATGAAAGACACTCGGCCGAGTAGGCCCTACTCGGCCGAGTTCCGGCACAGTTCTTAGCAACGTCCAGTTTTCGTAAAATAGTCATATCTCACTCGTTGCTTGGTCATTTTGGGTGTGTGACCTATCGTTAGAATCGTAAGAAGACAAGCTATCACCTCAAATTGGAATCATGGCAATATCATTTCTAGAACTCGACTTATTACAGTTTTAGGACAGCCCTTCCATAATCGGTCTTCATACAAATCAATTTTCCTTAACAAAACAACTTAAACATGAATAAGGCAAATAATAACAACTCAATACTTCTAAAAACCAGTACATAGGTGAACTTTTATCATATGCACATGTAAATTAAACATAACATTCATATATACATATATATATATATATATATATATATATATATATATATATATATATATATATATATATATATATATATATATATATAGGTAAGATCCGTTGAGTTTGACACTTTTCGTGAGTTTCCCCCGCGTATATAAGCAATTGAGTTGACAAAACCCAATTATCAAAATTTCAGACGTCATAAAATTCCCAGCTCTTTCTCTCTCTTTCTCCCCCTTTCTCTCTCTACTGATCAATCACTCTGTTCATCAAAAATTCACGCGAAATTTGTTTCATCAGTTCTTCAAAATTTGATCAACAAATTTGATCAACAAATTCATCAGTTATTCAAATTTTGATCAACAATTCATTCATTATTTTGATTTTTTCAATTAAAACTATCAATTTGTTCATCAATTTTTCTCCGAAAACCCTAATTCTTCAAATTCGACTGAAGGTATTGATATTTTGTTCCGATTTCTGATTTAATAATCGAATAACTTCAGTAATTGAATCAAATAACAAATTCTGACTTGATTTTCGTGTTTTTTCCATAATTTTCAGCTTCAACGATGCTGAATTCAGACGATCAAACTCTTACTCTGCTTGATAATATTGCTGATAATCAAACAACGATGAATTCAGGTATAAATTTGTGACATAATGCTGATATAATAACTGTTGTTATTAGGTTGATAAGTTTTTTGTTAAAATTACTGATTGCATGTAGATTGTTTTCATATTGTTACTCATTTTGTCGTTATAATAACAACTACATAATATCACAGTAATTGCATGTAGGTTTTCATTCATGATATCATTCAATATCTAGTATTTGAATAACTGAATTACAATAATACAATAACTGACTTAAAGTATTAAAATAACTTTGATATTACATTAAAATAACTGTGATGCATTGTGCTGGACTAGGCTACCAATCTCAATAGAAAACCTCCCCCTCTCTGATAGAATAATTGTATTTGTATAATACAATAACTGCATTATAACGTTAAAATAACTGTTCTAGCAGAAATTGTTTTTTTTTCATAATAAATACTATTTTATAGGATCTGACAAAAAAATCCTTACAATAACTACTCTTTAATAATGAAATAACATTAATATTACATTAAAATAACCGTGTGTGCGTTGTAGTGGACTAGGCTACCAATCTCAATAAAACCCTCCCCCTCTCTGATAGAATAATTGGATTTGTATAATACAATAACTGCATTACAACGTTAAAATAACTGTTGTAGCAGAAATTGTTTTTTTTTCATAATAAATACTATTTTATAGGATCTGGCAAAAAAAATCCTTACACTAACTGCTCTTTAAAAATGAAATAACTTTATTACATTAAAATAACTGTGTGTGCATTATGGTGGACTAGGCTACCAATCTCACTAAAACCCTCCCATCTCTGATAGAATAATTGGATTTGTATAATACAATAACTGCATTACAACGTTAAAATAACTGTTGTAGCAGAAATTGTTTTTTCATAATAAATACTATTTTATAGGATCTGACAAAAAATTCCTTACAATAACTGCTCTTTAATAATGAAATAACTTTAATAGTACATTAAAATAACTGTGTGTGCATTGTGGTGGACTAGGCTACCAATCTCATTAAAACCCTCCCCTCTCTGATAGAATAATTGGATTTGTATAATACAATAACTGCATTATAACGTTAAAATAACTGTTGTAGCAGAGATTGTATTGTTTTGTTTTGTGTAGAATCTAAGATATTGAAATTAATAATACCATAACAGTTCTCCTGTTTTAATGTTTCCATGCATTGAAATTAATACTACCAATGCAACAACTTTGTCTACACCTACTGTTGCGTCTGAAATAGGAGAAAATACTATCCATAATCTGGGATTGAGATATAATCCAGGTGGCAGTGAGGAGTGGAATAGGATGGTAGAAAATGGTTTCAAACCTGCTCTGGGGTTAATGTTTGTAAAGCTGGAGGTGGCAATAGAGTTTTACAATTTATATGCTGTGGCTTGTGGTTTCATACCAAGAAAGTACACACAAACAAGATTCCGTGATGGTTTGATAGACAAAAAATCAATGGTCTGCAACAGACATGAATTCAAAGAGGATTGCAAAAAACTCAAACCTGTTGTTGAATTTGAAAACACAGAAGAGAATAAGAAGAGGAAAAAATCTGTAGAGCCAAAGAAAACAAAAATAACAAGATTTGGTTGCAAGGCAAAAATACGATTTTGTGCTGTATTCAATGACCTTAAGGAGCTAATAGGGTATGCTATTGATACGTTTTATGAAGGTCATAATCACAGACTCTGCTCACTCAAAGAACGGGAATTCCAGAAAAACGTAAGAACACTTAACCTTTACATGAAGCAGACAATTGTTAACAATTGTAAACTCAACATCGGGGCTACCAAGACATTTACAATTCTGGCGGAACAATCAAATGGGTATGAAAATATTGGTGCATCTCTCACAGAATTCAAGAACTTCAAAAGAAATATTAAATGTTATATAGGTGACAAGGATGCTGACATGATTCTCGATTATTTAAAGGCGCTTTCTGAATCACAAGATGGCTTTTACTATGCTTATCAAGTTGATGAGGATAATTGTTTGGCTAAAATCTTTTGGGCAGATGCACAAGCAAGAATGAATTATTCCTTGTTTGGGGACACCATCACCTTTGATCCTACTTACGGTACTAACAAGTACCACATGGCCTTCACCCCATTCACTGGTGTTGACAACCACAAAAAATCGGTGACTTTTGCTGCTGCACTTATCGATCATGAGAACGATGGTCATTCATTTGGGTGTTTAAGATGTTCCTTGATTGTATGGGCAACAAGGAACCTCAGTGCATTCTTACTGATCAAGATCCGACAATTAAACTCGGGGTGCGTTCTGTATTCAAGAAAGCAAGACATCGCTACTGCATGTGACATATAATGAAAAAACTTACCGATAAAGTTGAGTCACAGATTTGTCAGGAGACTGACTTTGTTGAGCGGATATGTGGAGTTGTTTGGGATAGTGACTTGGAACCCATTGAGTTTGAAGAAAAATGGACTCAAGTGATTAATGACTTTGAGTTGAATGATAATACTTGGTTGACATACATGTATGGCAAAAGGCGCAAATGGATACCTGCTTACTTTAGGGATTTGCCTTTAGGCTGCCTTTTGAAAACTACACAAAGATCAGAGAGTCAAAACAGTTATTTTAAAAGATTTGAGAGCATAGATGGCACACTTGTAGAATTTTGGTTGCGTTTTCAGAGTGCAATGTAACAAAAACGCTATAATCAGAGATTTCTTGATGCTGCAAGTGACAGCACATTGCCACAGGTTTCTTCTAAGACAATGATTGAGAAACATGCCTCTAAAATCTACACACACACACACACACACTGTTTTCTATGAGTTCCAAGAGCAAGTGCATGGCTCCCTGTTCGTGTGCCGTTAGGGGGTTTTCTGAGCAAGGAAACATGCACATTATAAATGTTGAAGATGCCTACAGGAAGCATAGAATATTTCAGGTTATTCAATTTTATAAACATAATTGTCTTTTTACTTTAACATACAATAACTATAATAAAAGAATACAATAACCGTGTTTTACCATTTAAAAAACTGAAGGACTTCTACCTTGGTGTTCATTGCTAGTCTGCATAAAATAATTCATGTTGAACTATATAATAACTATGTTTGCTTTTTAAAATTACTACACTGTAATGCAGGTTGCTCACAATAACGAATCAAAGGAAACAACATGTACGTGCAAGATGTTTGAGAGGAAAGGAATCCTTTGTAAACACATTATATGGATTATATCAGGAAAAGGACTGCAAAGCATACCGGAGCAGTACATCGAAATCAGATGGACGAAGAAATCATATAGAAAGCCTTTGTATGGACTGGATGGAAAGTTATTGCAAGACTACGATCCCACTGATTTGAAAAAGTTGGAATTATCAAGGGTATGGTCAGAGTTTTATGCAACAATAAGTGTTCTTAACTCGATGCCTGAAAATCAAATCAAGGAGCTAAGTTTGATGCTTTTATAATTCCGTAAGAAAATAAATCCAACAAAAGAGAGCTTGACAAAGGAACAAGAACTGGAAATGCTCTTAGATTGTTCAGCAAAATCAAATATTACTGTTCTTCCACCAAAGATTGCAAAAACCAAAAGAAGCGGCAAGAGAATGAAATCAAACAAGGATAGGCAATTGAGAAGGCGAGCAAACCGAAGAGGCTATGTAACAACTGCAAACAAATGGGACACCATGACAAGAGAAACTGTCCAAATCCGTTTGTTGAGCATGCTTTGGAGGAAGAAGATGAAGAGGAAAATGAAATGGAAGATGAAGATGAAGAAGAAGAATGAAAAATGCATTACGCTTTAAAATAATCAAGATTACGTTTTAAAATAATCCATATTATGCTTTACAATAACCGCAAGATTGCAAAGTAATTGTGTTAGACATTTTTACAAATAATCAGGGGTATATTTTACAATAAGTGTGTTAGACTTTTACAATAATCAAAGTTATGCTTTACATTAATTGATGTTGATTTTTTTTGCAATTGTTCTGATTTTGTTCATTTAATAATACCTTGCGCTATTACAATAATCATGTGAAAACTATACAATAATCACAATTATGCTTTATAATAATTGATGTTGAGTTTATTTTCAATTATTCTGATTTTTTTCCATAAATATATTAATTTGATAATGCTTTACAGTAATTGATAATGCTTTACACTTGCCAATTTGTTACAATAATCAAAGATATGCTTTAAAATAATTGGGGAAGAGCTTTACAATAATCAGATACATGAGAGCTTTAAAATAATCAGAGGTATGCTTTAAAATAATTGGGCAAACGCTTTACAATAATCAGCTACATAAAAGCTTTAAAATAACTGCATTTGATCATTTGAATAACTGAATAATCATGTGAAAACTATACAATAATTACAATTATGCTTTATAATAATTGATGTTGAGTTTATTTGCAATTGTTCTGATTTTTTTCCATAAATATATTAATTTGATAATGCTTTACAGTAATTGATAATGCTTTACAGTAATTGATAATGCTTTACAATAATCAAAGATATGCTTTAAAATAATTGAGGAAGAGCTTTACAATAATCAGATAAATGAGAGCTTTAAAATAATCAGAGGTATGCTTTAAAATAATTGGGCAAACGCTTTACAATAATCAGCTACATGAAAGCTTTAAAATAATTGCATTTGATCATTTGAATAACTGTCTGGAGATATTACAATAACAGCTTATAGGCATTACAAAAACACTTTCTGAAAAAATTTGTTCAATCAACCAATAACAGCTATCTAAACATTAGATTATCCGACAAAATCCATCTAGAATTGTTTGCTAAATCCATCTAGAATCAAACAATTGTTCTTTTATGTGTTTCAACGAGAAGGACCATTAATGGCTGTTGTTTTAACCCTTTTCCTCCCTAATCTTCTGACTTTTAGGGGCCGTTTGGTTCAGACAGTTGGAATGGAATGGAATGGATTCTAATACCAAGGAGGTATGGAGTTAGAACCCATACTTTTTATGGGGTGTTTGGTTGGCTCTCTTGGTATTAGAATACCTGACGTACATATGCCTTAATCAAAGCAAATAAAAACGAAAATTGAAGGCAAATTAAGCATACCTGACAATGAAGTTTCAAGGAATATCAATGGAGAAGTACCATTTTTTTTCTATAGCTCTAGGGTTCGGATGGGGTGGAGTGGATTTAGAATCTTGAGATGAGACTTGGGTATGGGATTCCAAGGGGTTGGAATGGATTTAGAACCCCTTGGGTATCAAACTCCATTCCAAAAGGGGCCAACCAAACACTTGATTGGATGGAATCCATTCCAATCCATTCCAAATGCCCCAACCAAACACCCCCTTAAAAGATCTTTCTCTACTTCCAATATATTCCCCCTCAAAATTTCCACTTGTTCCAAAAGAGACGCTCTTGACTCGTTGGCATCTGACATCAACAAAATAGCCACCATCTCAAGCCATATAGGAATCCTCTCAACTCTCTTCTTAACCGCATACAATCCCTTCTCGTGCTTCCCTTCATATGTGAGCATGTAAAACATGGTGAAAAATCCCGATTCCTTATCAGCCTTGACATTCGCTTTCCATTCAAAATCAACATTCATGAATGTAAATGTGTTAATGAGAACTCCTTCTTTTGCTGTTTTCCTTGTATCCAAAAAGCCAGAAAAACAATCAACCTACAGCATGTACAAACAAAAAAAGAATTACAAAGCACGAGTATACAATAACAAGTTTAAAACAATACAATAACTTTGTTACAAAGAATACGATGAATTACATTGAAAATAGAATTTGTATATGATCAGGAGTTAGAAAAACGTACTGCAATCTTTGCAAGTTTGTAAAAATCGGATTTTTCCCAATCTTTATGCGACGTATGGTCCAGCACATCAACCGTCTTGTTCATAAAGTTCACACAAACACAAAAGTACTACTTCTCTAAAGATAACGGGATGAAGACAAGGTCCACATCGATCTCAGAGTTTACAACATTTTCACCTAAATAATAGGACCAAAACTGCACAACCTTGTCTTTCTGGCTGTCACTTGCATCATCACTATCCCCTCCTTGCTCTAGCATGTCTTCAAAGATTCCGTATAAATACCATAAAAGTGTGAAGAAAATTGAAGATAAATGATTAAACATTCTACAGTAACTACACAATGAAAAACATATCATACCATATGTTGTGTCCCAAGGAACATCATCACTGGCGCTTCTTTCTCTTTAACCTCCATGAAGTTCAAGACAACTGACCAGGCAGTTATTATGCGCAACTCAGTGTAATTTTCGGGCTTCGTAGAAAGAATATCAGACCTATCCAAGATAGCATTGCCCGCAGAAAACAAAAGTTCACTGCAAAGGAGTAAAAAAAAGCTTAGTAATATTTTAAAACAATATTTAAAAAATAACTACCAGCTACAATAACTGAGTTTTTCATAATACAATAACTATGTTAATGTAATACAATAATCGATTATTGTATTACATTAACATAGTTATTGTATTATGAAAACTCAGTTATTGTAATTTGTAGATAGAATAATTGAACTTGTAGAATACAATAACTGCAATACAGTATTAGAATAATCACACAAACTTGTTTCTCATTGAGTTTGGAGAAAAAAGAACATACTCATTTGCAAGATTGTAATCATCCAAGAAACAATAATCAACAACTTGTTTCTTCTTGCTTGGCATAGCACGTGTATATCTCTTTGTTAGCCCTCATAACTTTTGAAACAACAACAAGATTTGTATCTCGCCTTGCCACGCGATTTATTGAGCAACCAAGATCATCAGAGTTCGGTCTACTACCTCGGCCTGATCTAATCATCCCAGCGCTCATAGGTGTATCAGGCATACTCTTTTTCCCAGGCCCCGGAGTACCTACACCATCATCCGGTTCCTCTGCCATAACCCTAGCAGCTTCCAAAGCATCTGCTTCAGCCCTTGCCGCTTCCAACTAAGGTAGCTTACGCTTCGCAAGCAAAACAGGCAGCAAAGGTGCCTTTGCCTTTGTAAAATCATCAACCAAATCCAACAACTGTTTCCTAATTTTGTTGATATCGGCTAAAACCAAGATGGCAGCTATCTCAGCTCTATATATAGTCCTTTTCAATGGGTCATGCAACTCTGATTTGAACAACTTCCCAACACAAAACATCATATGAATCATGACAAAAACACCACAATCCAAATTCTAGGACCCTTCCGATTTCCACCCAAAAGCCACATTTACAAATTTGAAATTGCAGATCTCACTGTCTCTTTCAAAACCTTTCTCGACAAGAAAACTACCAAATATTTCAACCTGGTTACATTTTTAAATCAAAATTCATCACTCAAGAACAAAAAACATAACTAAAAGAAGTATATGAAAACAAAAATTTATAATAAGGTACATACAATAGAGTTGGTAGCCAACACCTAGATACTATCTTCAAAATCATCATATACACGATTGTCAAGATAGTCCACAGTCTTCCCCACAAAATTAACAACAACACAGAAAAAATGATCTCCAAAATGAACAGGGATAAAAACCTGGCATGATAAAACAGGCGTACATAAACCTTTGTTGTTCTCAACGATAAAATAATCAACAGAAGAAAGAAAGAAGAGAAAGGATTGGAAAAATTACCAAATCGGCACCAATGTCAAGAGAACCTTGGCTGTTCTCAATGACAGTGTCCCAAGCATTACAAATTTCCTTTCTGTATAAATCTTTCTCATCATCAGCAGCTTTGATAAGCTTAATCAAAGAAGCCTATGAAAAATATTACCACACTATAAGAGAAAATGAAGTATCACAATTGAAAAAACTTGGTTAACTGAATACAATAACTACTATTCTGCTTTATAATAACTATCACAACAATAACAGCTTCATTATAATACAATAACCACACTAACGTATTGAAATAATAAAAAAAATAACTACCAGCTACAATAACTGAGTTTTCATAATACAATAACTATGTTATTGTAATACAATAATCGATTATTGTATTACAATAACATAGTTATTGTATTATGAAAACTCAGTTATTGTAACTTGTAAAAAAGATAGAATAATTGAATTTGTATAATACAATAACTGCAACACAGTATTATAATAATCACACAAACTTGTTTCTCATTGAGTTTGGAGAAAAAAGAACATACTCATTTGCAAGATTGTAATCATCCAAGAAACAATAAACAAAATTGAAGAATAGGAAAACTTGTTTAGCTGAATAAAATAACAGCTAACATGCTTTACAATAATCAAGTAACTACAATAGAATAACCGTCATAACCATTGTAAATTTACTGATACAGAAATATATAAAAAAACTTTCACATACCGATGACTTGTACAAAAAAAACTTCTTATGGGGGATAACCCTTTCCCAGCCTTGACCAGCATGTCATTAAGTAAAAATGACCAGCAATCAATCACGTTCGATGTGATCATAGTCTTAGCAGACAGTGAAATAATGTCATCTCGAGTTAACATGTTGTGAAATGAAAACACAACCAAATCCTGCCTGCCACATGGAAACAAATTATATAGTAAAAACAAAAACCCAAAAAACAATAAAAGCTTTTAAAAAGTAGATATATTAGCAAAAAAAAAAAAAAAAAAAAAAAAGAGAGGAAACGAAAAACATATAATGCTTACCCAATTCGTAGGTCATGATCGTGCAGAAAACAGTAATCAAGTACAGTCTTCATCCGCATTAAATAGGAGCAAAAAGCTTCTTGTACTCGCACAAAAAAACAGACACTACAACTGCATCAGGATTGGGTGATTCACAATCTAAATCACACCCTATACCACAATTCCCAAAAAACGTATGCTCAGGCATAATGTCTGAATGCAAAGAGTAAGCATTTATAACAGAACTATCTTGCATTCTAGCCCCAACAACAGCCTCGTTGACAACTTTGTTAACAACGCCATCCACACTACCCAAGTCCACAGCTTCATTCTCAACATCAATATTATCAATGCCGTCATTAGTTGGCACCTCATTCGGTTTCTCAACCGCTACATCAGGATCTTATTTTTACCTTTCTCCCGAGAATAAACCACCTTATATTTTTCTGGATCAAACGCTAAACCCCCCATTCCTTTCATCTTTTCCCTTTTCATGCTCTCCCTTTTCATGCTCCTTGCAAAAACTTTCATACAACAACAGTTTACTTCCCGCCTGTTTCATTTCCTCAGCTTTTTCACAAATAAAATTGAAATATTTAGTGAATAAAGAATCATCGTCACTAATGAAAGCAAGAGTCGAAGAAACTGAAGTGGCTGTCGAAGAATCTTCAACTGTTGAAGAACCACACTCCTTTCCCATCGCTTCTTTCCGTTGCGTGTACAAATGGAGAAATATCTCAACATCCCTCTTCATCATCAAAAGATGTGCTTGGGAAACCTAAGAAAAAAAAAGAATAATTATACTAAGTCTTTACAATAATTATACTAAGTCTTTACAATAATTTACAATAATTGAAAAAAATAATTGCCACAAAACTTTAAAATAACTACACTACACATTTACAATAACTACAAAAAAATGATGGAAAGAATGATTGGAACTTACATCAGCAGCCTTTGCTTGAATAACATCATCAGTATCAAAACAGTCAGGCAGTTCCAGATACTTTTTCCCAGGTTCAGGTTTATCAACGACTGCACGTACCTGAGCAGCTTTAGCTTCTCTTAAGCGTTTGCAGACATGATACACACCATTGACATATTCCCCATTCTCTAGCGAACCAAAATTGAGCTCTAAAATACCCTTACTAACAAAAGACTTCTCATCCCAGTGCTTGATAAGAGGAGTCTCAGAAGACATAGTATATTCCTTAAAACTCATACGATGGAAGTATGCCACCATAACAACAAGTATGCAACCACGCAAAGTAGACGACCCAGTTCTACACCGCTCAACACCTTCGACTAATTTATCAAACATATACCCACACCAATCCAAATGGTGGATACGTGAAACATCTTTCACCGCTTTAAGAATTGAAAAGTCAATTCCATAATTTGAAGGGGGAGCAAGGATAATGGACATAGCATAAAGCACAAACAGCCTCCGAAATTCATCTCCCCCATCATTCCCCATATCAGTAATTGCATTATAAACAGCAGGGATAGTAACATAATTTGTCCCTTCTACATTAAACTTCTTCAGGAACTCGGCTTTCAACGTTTCTTGTGAAGACAATCAACTATGTCCAGTGTAAAGAACCTCAACCTTATCACCACCATTTGGCAATCGAAAAACATCATACACATCATCTTTTGACAGAAAAAATTTGACATCTCGTGCTTGAAAAATATGAGCAGTAGCATTAAAGTGTTTTATAAACAATGGTATAACACCCAATGGCAAACTGTTCACTTTAAAATCAAGCAAACCACCAAATCTGATCTCAATGACAGCCTTTCGCTGATTTGGACCAAGTTGTTTTACCAGATTAACCAAACCATTAGGACGACAGCTTACTTTAATGTTTGCAGCACTGAAAATGGAAAATCAAGCAAAATATAAAAAGAGTGACACAACAAAACAAAGGAGAAATAAACGGAAACTCATAACAGGGGGCAGGACACATATACTCACATGTTCAATCTTGGAGTTCCAGGAACCTTACTGAGCTTTTTTTTTTGGAAAATTTAATTTTGAGCGTTTCAAATCGGCTTTATTACCAACTTCAGGCTCCCTATTATGTTTAGGACCCATTTGTTTTTATCACTGAGCAAACAGAATACAAAATTTTCAGAATAAACACAAAAAATATGACAACAACTAATACAATAACTGAGTTTTGATAATACAATAATCAGGATAAAATAATACAATAACTGGACTTGACTAAAAATGATAACTAAATAATTTACGTATAAAATAACTAAATTACTATATTACAATAATTACCCCAATACATTACAATAACAAACATCACTATATTACAATAACAACATCACTATATTACAATAACAAACTTTTCATATTAAAATAACTGGACTTGACTAAAAGCTGACTTAAAAAGACTAACCAAAGATCAATAACTAAAATAATACTCATTACAATAACTGAGTTTGTACATTACAATAACTACCACAATACATTACAATAACAACATCAATATATTACAATAACACAAATAATTCCAAACACACACACATTATGTTCATTAGAATTATACGAATTCACAACAAAAAGAAAAACCTCAACAACAGATACAAAAATGAAAAATGAATTACGAAACCCTAAATTATGCAAAGACAATGAAAAATGTAAATTAACAACAAAACACAACAAATTAAACTATATACTAAACAAAATGAAGAATAAACACAGAAAACAAGAAAATCAAGTAGAAAACAAGAAGAAGAACATGCAAAATTGAACAAAATCAATGAAAAAAATAATTTCAGCTCATTGATTACCTGTTGAGAAGGACGAACAAACTGAGAACCACGATTATGAGAGAAACGATGATAATGAAGTAGAAGAACGACACAAATTGAGCACAAATTGAAGTAGAAGGACAGCGAAGATGAACAAAATCAACAAACGCACTGATATTTTCATAGGGAAAATATGAGAGAGAGAGAGAGAGAGAGAGAGGAGAGAGAGAGAGAGAGAGAGAGAGAGAGAGAGAGAGAGAGAGAGAGAGAGAGAGAGAGAGAGAGAGAGAGAGAGAAACTGTCGAGAAAATGGGAGGAAAAAAGAAGTCAAACCATCAAAATTGGGTTTATATATGAGATGTAAAATTAAATCTCAGCCACATATCTTATGTTAGATGAATGGTCCAGATTTAGAGGGGTAACTCACCAAAAGTACCCTAACTCATTTGATCCTATATATATATATATATTTGACAAGTCATAAAACACACTCATCTACTAGCCATATATGCTAGATTATGAGCTACTACATTACAAGATCTACTAATAAAAGTAAAGGAAATACAGTGAAATTCTTTTGCCAAGTCCATGATATCAGTCACAATTGTGGTTGTGAAATGGTTGTTCGACTTCCCTTCAATGATTTGAGATACAATTCTAAAACAATCAGAGGCAATGGAGATATGAAGGTGTTTCATTTCCCGAGCCCATTTTAGCGCCTCCAAAATACCCTTTACTTCCGCTTGTTCCGGGCTTTGTGCGAAGGATAACAGAGAGCAAGAAGTGCTAGTACCGTCAAGTCCATAACAAACCCAGCCAATCCCAATCTTACGGGAAGCACTCCAGGATGCATCAACACAAATAGAGGACTTAATACAATTATAGTGTAAACCATAGAGACTAATGTCCTCTCCGGCCTTTAGCCGTTCAGACATCTCTGAACTCTCTGCATCCGAAATAGTCTTTGTGAAGCCCGGTGGCCCAGATGGAGTGAAAATTTCCACCGCAGTACGAACTATATTGAAATTAGCTTCATAAAGTCGACATCCTGCCATAGCGTTACATCCTTTCCCAAAAACATTACAGCTCCGGACCTTCCAAATTGTCCATAGCGTACATAGGAAGGAAATAACTCCCAAGTTATTATCATTAGATTTCTTAAGAAGAGTAATCCAATTGATGATCCAGTTCTTGATATTCAAATGGGCGCCATTGATGACCCTTATACCGAGATAACTTCCCATGCATCCACAGTCGTTTTGCAACCTCACAATCTCGGAACAAATGATCAGTTTGTCAATAGTGGAACATGAATCAGACATAGGACATTCCAAACAAAACCTATCAATATGACGCCTTTGAAACTCATGACCGACCGGATGTGAATCCGTTAATATTTTCCAGAGAAGAACAAACCATATCTTTGGCCCAGGCAAATGCCATAAAGTTTTATGAACAAAGCTCTTATAATCATTCCCAAGTCTCGTTAAATCTTTTGTGGTTGCATTTTCATTCCAATGAAGTTGATGTGCCAAGAAATATCCACGCTTAACTGTATATTTTCCCGTTTCTGTCTCGTCCCAGTAAAGTTGATCCTCAGAAAGGGACGAACTAATAGGTATGGCCAAAATTTTACCCACCCATTCCTCATCAAAAAAACAATACACACGTGTTTCATCCCAAGATAAAATGTCTACATTAATAAGGTGCTTCACTTGTAAAGATGACCAATCGTTGGTTGGCGCAGTGGTAGCATGGGGCTGCGCTTGGTAGGGAGGTCTGCGGATCGATCCCCCGCAACTGCGATTGGGAGGGGTTTAAATACCGTAATCTTTGGACACGCCCCGAAATCCGGATTAGTCGGCCCAATGTGGTTCGGATTACCGGATGGTTTAGACCAAAAAAAACTTGTAAAGATGAAAGATTTGTACTACTTTGAAGCAGCTCAGGATCCTTTGGAGAGGGGCAATAACCCTCCACCCATTTCGAAGTCCACACATTAAGTGAAGAATACGAATGTATTTTCCAAGCACAAGCAGATTTAATAAGATCAAAGCCCCATAGAATACTTCTACCACCCCAAGATAAGTTAAGAAGTACGCCATTTCATACATCCATTTAAAAAACTCACCAAACCTTACTTAAGACCCAAAGTACGACTAATCAAAGAAGTTGGATTAGAAAGAATACGCCAGGCAACTTTTGCTAGTAGCGCTTGATTAAGACACTTTAAATTTCGGATACCAAGACCACCTAAAGATTTAGACTGACTCAGAAAAAGTTTACTACACCAACTAATAGTTTTCCCCATACGACAGCCTTTCCACCAAAAATGTGATAACATAGAATCAATCTTGTTAGTCACACTTACCGGTACTTTAAAAACCGATAGTAAATAGAGATAGAGGATAGGACAGACGAAATAAGAGTTAACCGACCAGCTGGAGAAAGTAAAATCCCATTCCAAGAAGCAATTCTTCGCTGTATCTTTTCAATTAGAAAATTAAAGAGACATCTTTTGGTCACCTTTTCAAGGGCATTACCAACATCAGATGGTAAACCTAAATAAACTCTTAAGGAGTTAGAAATTGGTGCTTTAAAACGCCGCACACATGTTTTAGCAAAAGACAAGGTAGAGCTTGGACTAATTAAAAGCGCTGAGTTTTCATGATTTATTACTTGACCTGACGCTCGACAATAGTTCTCAAGGATAGAAGAGAGTACCTGACGGGATTTTTTATGACCTTCCATAAAGAAAATGGAATCATCCGCAAAAAGTAAATGAGACAACGTCAAACCATTTCTACATAAAGAAATACCTCGCATCTTCCTATGCTCCTCCGCTTTAAGAAGGTTTAGAGATAACAACTCCGTGCACAGTATAGGGTGATAGAGGATCACCCTGACGTATACCACAGTTTGTCTTGATAGAAGAAGATGGAATACCATTTATAAGAATTTCATCGAGACTGTAGAAATGCACTTCATAATTAGATCAATAACCTTCTTTGGGAAACCCATTTTAAAAAGAGTTGCTTCAATAAAATTCCACTTCATCCAATCGTACGCCTTGCTCATATCCGCCTTCAAGGCCATCCTTGCGTTATTCCCAACAGAAGAGGACGATACTTTGTGAATCATCTCATGTGCAATCAAAATATTATCGGAAATACTCCTTCCTGGAACGAAAGCATTTTGGAATGGACCAACCAAAGCCCCCATAAATTTCTTCAACCTATTAGCAATACATTTCGTAACAATCTTCATAATCACATTGCACAAGCTAATAGGCCTATATTGCTCCACGCGTTCCGGAGATGGGCATTTAGGAACCAAAGCAATAAAAGTTTTATTCATCTCCTCCAGAACACCACCAGTATTAAGCACTTGGAGAACGGCTTTTAAGACATCTCCCTGGACAAAGTGCCAACACTTTTGATAGAATAAGGCTGGGAAACCATCTAGACCTGGAGACTTTTGAGAGCCTAACTGAAAAACTGCCTTTCAAACTTCTTTCTTAGAATATGGCCGTTCTATAGAGTCCTTATCATCTTCAGACAGGAAAATTTTGTCAACATTGAAGAATTGCTGATGTTTCGTCATGTAATCATCAAAATCAACGTTCAAGACATTAAGTTTATAAATATGCCGATAATGAGCAACAAACGCCTCCTCGATATCCTTATGATCAAACAACCAGCCATGTTCATTAGACTTAATACCCATAATGAAATTTCTACCAGCCCTAGTTTTCACCCAGTTGAAGAAATATTTGGAGCAAGTATCCCCATCCATGGCCCAACTAATCTTAGCTCGTTGTCTCCAATAAGATGCCAGATTTTTAGAATATTCAACAACATTGCTTCTAACTGAATCAAAAATGGAATGATCCCCCGTGTCAATTGAAGTCTGCATAGCCTGCGAAAGATCCATATCGAAATTGGTCCATTGACCACCCCATTCCCTTCTCTTATTAAGTGACCAATTTTTCATAGCCAACTTAGTAGACAGTAACTTTCTTATCAAGACGCAAATAGAGACCCCCCCCCCCCCCCACCATACGTTTCCATGTAGATTGGATTAAAGACATACATTCAATATAATTAAAATTCCATGTCTCTATCTTATAAGGACGTCTTCCATTTTCCATTATCAAATTAGTATCTATAATAATTGGAGCATGATCAGAAATCTGAATAGGGAGATGAAGAATAGCCGTGTTAGAAAATATATCATACCAGTCTTGAGAACCATAACCCTTATCAAGCCGCTCATAAATCCTTGCCCCATTATCCCTATTATTACACCAAGTATACTTTGGGCCTTTGAAAGGAATATCCAAAAGTCTATGTGAAGCCTTCCATTCTCGAAAACAATTGATCCCGTCAATAACACCAACTCTTCCACCCCATTTATTTGTTTGATACTCAATTTGATTAAAGTCACCTAGAAGCAGAAAGGGATCCGAGATAGTGTTGAGCTAAATCGTCAGCTCTTCCCAAACCCCTCTTCGAAGATGTGTTTTTGATTCTCCATAGACTAAACACAAATACCAAGAACGAGCACTACATTGATTAACTTTCACAAGGATGAAATTTTGACACAGGAAAACACAACTAAACAATGCGACATCCTTAAAACCTAACCATAACCCCCCTCTTGAACCCTGGGCATCTACACCCATACTATAACAAAAAACAAGGGAGCGAAACAAAGGATCGACTTGACTAACATTACACTTTGTTTCAGAAAGAAAAATAAAATCAAAATACGCAGTAGATAGGATCGCTCTAGCTTTAGGAATTGAAGGGGCGAGCGGATTATTAAGACCTCGACAATTCCAACACAAACCCTTCATGTCTCCAAAGGAGGTTGAGAAAGGTCAACCCCCGCAACACCCATATCACTAGAGCTCGATGAAGTAGTATCAACTTCCATATCAGCAACATACATCCGAAAAGAACTTCTAGTACAGACACGCCCATCTTCCAAATTTGTCATCCCTTCATTCTCATAGATAGAAGCTAAACCCTTAGGGGTTTCTGGATCCCCACAAGAAATATAAAGCTTTGACTCAACCTCCTGTCCATCATGACACAGCCGTCCTCCATCCCCTTCCACCTTTTCCCTAACCCTTGGAGAAACTTTACTGCTTCAGCTTTCGATCCAAGAACTTCCTCAGGGACATGAATCAAATCACGATCAGTCAATGCCTTTCTCTTGCAGCTCGAAACACTTTCATCCTGGACTAGAGGCGCAACATCTCCCTTCTTCATACCTGACTACACCAACTTCCATAGATCTGACTGTGAATTGCTTTTGACAGAAAACCAAGGGACATCAGACCCATATTATCAGTAAGAGGCTCATTGTTAGTATTAGCATCTAAAACGACATTATCATTACAAATGTCCACATCTCCTGCTCCCGTTGAAGGGCCCTCATCAGGCGACACTAGATTCAAAGAAAGTAAAACATTTAAATCCTCAATAGGCACTCCAACAGGATTTAATTCAGTCGGATGAACTTCAGAGTTCGTATCCGTAGAGCTTCCTAGTTGACTGAGAACACCACGAGGAGATAAAAAAACCTCACGAGAAGAGAAATCTGGGGTAAGCTCACCCTGATAATAATTCTGCTCATTACTATCCACAGGAGGATCCTGATAGACAATAGGAAGATCCCCTGGAATTTCAAAAGCCTGATTGTATCCATTAGCGTCATCATAACTGCGAGCTCTATTTCTATTACCTTCCAATCTATTAAAAATAGATTCCTGTGTTTCATAATCATAGTCTACCAACTCATCCCCCATATCATCCGCATTCTGCACATATTGAACATAAGGATCATCATTCATGTTAGTAAACCCATTCATATTACCAGCTTCCTGACCAATCCTATCAGCAAGACCACTTGAGATATCCGCATTACCCATTTCAGTATCAGCATTCATCTCCCTAGACCCCTGACCATGCAACATAGTTACATGACTTTGGTCAATAATATGAACATTCCTTTCCAAATGGACATGCACAGGATTAGTGGGCCTATCCGCAGTTGTCATAACCTCCTGATTTAAAGGATTAATAAAAGAGACCCCTTCAACATGCACACCATCAGATAACCCCACCTCCCCTACTTGTTGAGTAGTCTCATTATTAACGACAACATTATCGCCCACGGGATGAGAACTACTCTAGGTCACCATGTTATC